>NC_057797.1:522205386-522362920 GCF_018294505.1 Triticum aestivum
CGGCGGCTAGAGGAGGACGGAGACTAGGGTTAGGGTAGGGGAAGATCCGAAAATTCGGGGGAAGTGCTATATATATAGGTAGAGGGAGCTAGGAGAGTCCAAATGAGGTGCGGTTTGTGGCCACGCAATCGTGATCGAACGGCCAAGATGATGGAAGAGGTTTAGGTGGGTTTTGGGCCAAAATGGAAGGGTGTTGGTCTGCAACACACACGAGGCCTTTTCGGTTCCTTGGTTAACCGTTGGAGCATCAAACGAAGTCCAAATGGTATGGAACTTGACAGGCGGTCTACCGGTAGTAAACCAAGGCCGCATGGCAAGTCTCGGTCCATTCCGAAAACTTTTAACCCCCACACACGAAAGGAAGGTAAAAAGGACCACCGGAGGAGATAGGAGCGCCGGAATGCAAAACGGACAACGGGGAAAAAGCTCGGATGCATGAGATGAACACGTATGCAAATGCAATGCACATGATGACATGATATAAGATGCATGACACACAAGCAAAGATAAGGCAACAACAGCGAATAACTAGAGGACACCCGGCACATCGGTCTCGGGGCGTTACAGGACCTCAGACGGAGTGTCCGGAAATCATCGAGGATGTGGGCCTGAGTAGCAGCCGCACCGCCGAACAAGTAAGGCATCTTCCGGCCGAACATACTTTCTCTACTTTGTTACGAAGTTATCTCTGAGAGTTCGTTTTTTGACCAGGATTGGCTAACAAAGGCGAAGTTGATTCGGTGTTCGGCCCCCCTCCCTTAGGGTTTGGAAAATCCGGTATTGGAAAAGATGCTCCAAACCGCACCTTGCCTATAGCCCTTGAAGAAAGATACTGTGGAGGATAATGCGGGCGGACGCGGGCCCCCAACACTGCCCATTCTAGCCGAGGGAGCGAGCGTCTCCATGAGGGAAGGCGATCAGAAGAGGAAAAGGACTACGCCCGGGGATTCGGAAGCCGAAGCTTCCAAACGGGAGAAGAAGACTCCCACAAAGGGTCCCACCTTGGGGGGCGTTGTTGCCGCACAAAGTCCGCGGGGGGATCAATCCTCCCACGAGTCGTAAGTGACCCGAAATACCTTTGATAGTACAGATATGCCATCTTTTTCTTCTGAGAAGATAACTACCGCATATATTTTTGCAGTTCGGGCCTTAGCCCCTCTCAAATGAGCTCATCTTCGGGGGATCTTCTTCCAGAGATGATGGAGAGCGAAATGCCTCCTCCGCTCCAGAAGCGGATGACCCTGAAGTGTCGTCGCGGAGGGCCTCTCCAAGTCCGGTGAGGCCATAAGATAATCCCGTTGACCTCCGAAGCTCCCAATGTCCGGCTCCCGAAGAGAGTAGACAAAAGAGTCCGGCACCGTCTAGTGTGTGATCAGATGTTCTGAGGAGTTGGTGGGGTGAGCGTCCATCTCAGATGAACACCGTGTGCTGATGAATACAGTGATGGAGAGAATATCGTCCGCCAAAAGCGGATTGCATGAAGCTTTTATGAGTCTACTGAATGGATTTGAGGTACGTAAAAGAATGTATGATAGTCCTGCACATGCTAGGTGTGCCCTATGTAGATAGTAGCCCCTGAGACTCTAGTTGTCGTCGGAAACGACGATGAACAGAGGATCATATTCCTAGGTAATAACCATACTGCCTCTATGTGCAGGTGATGGAAGCTCCGGTGGCTAGCCATACTAGCGAGTTTGCCCATTTAGAACGGCAGTTGGATGCGGCAGACGCTGACATCGAGCTTGTTAACAAAAGGCTTGACGAGGCACAGGGTAAGTGTCAATATCTGGTAAACGCCACATAGGAAGAGCAGCATGATGCTAGTATCTTAAATATGTTGTGACTGCAGATGGAGCTGCCACTGTTGAAGCCTTGCGGGCAGAACTTTCCCGAGCCAAGGAACAAGCGAGGTTAGGTAATGCGGCTGCTGTGAAGGCGGCCGAAGAGTTGCAAGCCGAGAAGGCCGCGCATGGCGAGACCCGAGACAAGATGGCCAAGATGGCTGTGGAATTAGAAGCCGCCGCCGACAGTTGTCGGGTTCTAGAAAAGGAAAACCAAGTGAAGGCATCGGACCTTGAGAAGGCTGCTGTGACGAAAAAGGATCTCCATTCTGCTATGAGGGCAAAGAAGGAGGAGCTACGGGAAGCCGGGGATATTGTAGCTGGGAAATCCTTTATGTTGCGGAGGAAATTCGGAGATCCACGGTATGCCCCTCTGGATCGGCTGTGGAGTTCGAAGGATGTGTATATGGATTTGGCGGCGAGTGCTGCCGATGCGGCCAAGTACTTCCAGGGTCAGACAGACCGTGGAGTAGACCAGCTGTTTTGGAGACAATTCCATTCTCCCGAGTGTCCACTTTCATTGACTGACCAATTAGCCGAATGGGCTGAACTAAACAGGTTGTCCGGACTCGCTATGAGGTATGTTGTGGATCAGCTGTGGCCGGGAAGGTCAAAACCGAACAGCTATTTCAGCTTGGTGCAGCAGTTCCTTGACGTGGTGCCGCGCATTAATGCGATGAAGAGGTCGACGTGCATAGAGGGCGCACGGATGGCCTTTACCCGTGTTAAGGCATACTGGGCGGAGATGGATGCTACCAATGTTGCAGCGCGGGATTCGGCTCTAGGTCGAAAGGCTGCTGAGCACTATTTTGAAGAAGTTCTTTAGGGTGCCCATTTGATAGAGACCCAGTGCTCAAAAAATATTATGTTTGAGTGATATGTAATCTCATTGTAAGCGAAATGCTTTTATAAATTTTTATAAGGCTATTTTTATACTTTTGCCTAAAAGTAATATGGTGCCTCCTGTGCGGCCGTTTATGTATACATGTGTATAACCTGAAAGATTGCAGTCGTTGGCTTCAACCCCCACGCATATAATGCGGAGGTGCTCGCAAAAACACGCATTCACACTTAACCCAACGTCTTGGTCCTATTAAGGAGGTGATAGCGGAGCGAGCGAGGCAACCGGACTATAATGCTTTAGCACTTTCACTTAGCCATAGGAGTTTGACAGTGGGGCTACTAGATAGCCCCTGGTGGCTCCGCACTCTCCCGGTTCCGGGGTGCGTACATGCCTGGCCGGAAAACGGCCCTTCGTTAAGGCGGAGGAATTCTAACATTCCCACAGGTCACCGAGTGGTTGACCAGTCTCACGCTATATCATGACAGTCAGTTTTCGGCTTTCTCTACTGAGGTGCTCGTCCGGATGAACCAGGGCACAATTGCAGTAGTTCTCCTGGTGCTACCTTAGCCGGTAAAGCGGAACGTAAGGCACAAAAACACAGGAGCCGGGCAAACCCAACATTTGACCAAAGACAATGATTCGGAGCTGATGCATATAGGGCCAGACTCGCAACGCCGAACACTCCCTAAGGTATTCGGTCTTTGTGGTATAAACCGGGCCTAAATAATTGCCTTTGTAAGAAGCCCCTTGTGTCCAGGTACGTGCATTGTTCTAGCGTGGCCACATGCCAAGACGTCGGCATCCTTCTCAACGGTGGATATGTATCAACAAGAGACAGTAAAAAAGGTTTACGCAGGGTCTTAATCTAAAAAGAATCCTTGGAGCGGGTCCCTGTTGCACGTCTGCGCCTGTGTCTCCGTTGTGCCGTATCCTGGACGGGTGTAGCATGATGATCATATGTAAAAGAGAGGAAGTTAAGTAAAAATGTTGTCGTGCAAAAGGATAGTTTTTAAAGAAACCATGTGTAATTCAAGATGATAAGAAATTGCCACTTGTCTGCGCGCGTTGAGCCCCTTGTATTGAAAAATAGGGGTGTGACCACTTATTTCCATATAAATAGCGGCGCCGGACTTGATTAGTTGTATCTGAGGTCTTGACGACCTATTGGATGCTTTCGTTTGTCCGGGCGCCTTTAGTGTGCGGCAGCCAAGGCAGCCTCACTCTCTTCGGTGCGCAGAGATCGCTTGATATTTCTGTGCACTATAATGATGCCACGTGGACCGGGCATCTTGAGTGTGAGGGAGGTGTAGTACGGTATTGCATTAAAGCGAGTGAAAGCTTCGCGTCCGAGAAGTGCTTGATAGCCACTTTGAAATGAAGCGTTGTGGAAAGTTAAATGCTCGTGACGGAAGTTATCGGGGGAGCCGAATATAACTTGTAGTACGAGGGAGCCCGTACAATGAGCCGTGGGCCTGGTGTTACTCCTTTAAAGGTAGTATTGCTATGGCGAATTTGTGTTGGGTCTAGCCCCATCCTGCGGATTGTATCCTGATATATTAGGTTTAGGCTGCTGCCACCGTCCATCAAGACCCTTGTGAAGTGATATCCGCCAATTACTGGGTCTAATACCAGGGCAGCCCATCCTGCGTGTCGGATACTTGCTGAGTAATCGCGATGGTCGAAAGTGATCGGTTGAGATGACCAGTGGCAGGACTTCGTAGTGATAGGCACTTGGGTATACTTTCCTGGGAGTGCCGTGTTGTTTTTTCCCTTGATTATGTGTAACACGTTTACTGTTTTGACTTCTGGTGGAAATTTCTTTTGTTCCGCCGTGTCTTGCTTGGGAGGCTCGTCCTCGTCTTCACTTGGTGTATCCTCCCCCTTATGTACAGCGTTGATCTTGCCGGACTGCTTGAAGACCCTACATTCTCTGTGGGTATGATTAGCAGGTTTACTAGGGGTACTATGGATCTGACATACTTGGTCCAGAATTTTATTGAGGCTGGACAGTTCATCCCTGGTGCCTTTAGGCGGCTTTTGACCTGGCCGAGAGATTTTGAATCCGGCATTTACTGCCGTGCCCTTCGTGCTGCCTTCTTTATTCCGGCGTTTGTTATTGCTTTTGCGCCATGATTTCCCGTTTCCATCTCTAACTTCAGATGTACTGGGGTCGCTGGTGCTGCATCTGGCTAGCCAGCTGTCCTCCCCCACGCAAAAGCGGGTCATGAGGTTTGTTAATGCATCCATCATTCTCGGCTTATTTTGGCTGAGGTGTCTGGCGAGCCATTCGTCACGGATGCTATGCTTGAAAGCTGCTAAGGCTTCGGCGTCCAGATAGTCGACAATCTGGTTCTTTTTAGTAAGAAACCTGTTCCAAAGCTTTCGGGCTGACTCTCCGGGCTGTTGAGTTATATGACTCAAATCGTCCGCATCCGGAGGTAGGACATAAGTCCCTTGAAAATTTGTCCGAAAGGCGTCTTCGAGTTCTTCCCAACTTCCGATGGAGCTTTCGGGGAGGCCTTTGAGATAGTGACGAGCTGGCCCTTTGAACTTGAGGGGTAGGTACTTAATGGCGTGGAGATCATCTCCTCGAGCCATATGGATATGAAGGATGTAGTCCTCAATTCAGACCCCAGGGTCTGTTGTTCCATCATATGCCTCTATGTTTATGGGCTTGAATCCTTCTGGAAATTCGTGGTCCAGCACCTCATCGGTGAAACATAGGGGGTGTGCAGCACCCCTGTAGCTGGGTGTACTACGTTGTTCGGATGTTTGTTGTATTACATTGTATGCTGGGGCGCGCTTACGTTGTCCATAGATGGATCTTGTTACACCGTCCTTTGGGTGCGAGCCCTCGCATTGGTTGCGTGTTGTATGGTGAGCGGCGTTGTATGCCGCTCTGTATTGGTAGAGGGGTCGTCTATCCGACTGGGTGACTGCTTCGATATTTGGTTGTGGGGGTTCTGAGGCCTCTTCATCGAATTCGGGTAGCAGCTTCCGCTTCGGGTAGCTCTTGAGGGGGCGATTGTCGCTGTACCTTGCTGCAGTGCTGAGTATTTTACTCCATCTGAATTGGAGTGTGTCTTGCACGGCCTTGAGCCTTTGCTTCTGCTTTTTCAGGCTCCTCGCGGTGGCAACAAGCCTTTTACGGGCAGTCTGTTGCTCCGGGTGTCTATCCGGCGTTATGTCGTCCGTACCATTATCCTTGATAGGATTTGTTTGTTTGGTTTGATTATCCGGATTGCCGTTGTCCGGCAGCGGTTTGCCCTGCTCCAGCGCTGGGTCTGTGTGATCACTATTTCTGTCGAGGCGGGATTTGGGGCGGCGCTTGTGTCACCGCTTTGACTGCTTTTCGAGGGAACAAGCCTTCGGTGCATCCTTCCGCTCCTCGTCGTCATCTTTTGGTGCGTCCACCATGTATACGTCATATGGCGAGGTGGCGTTCCAGGGCCCAATAGGCGCTGGTTCTTCATCGGCGTCCATACCGTCGATGTCTCCGGAGTCGAAGTCGAGCATGTCGGTTAAATCGTCGACAGTGGCTACAAAGTGGGTGGTGGGTGGGCTTTGAATTTCTTCATCATCCGCATCCCAATCTCGTTGACCATAATCCGGCCAGGGCTCTCCTGATAAAGAGAGAGACTTCAATGACTTCAGGATATCACCCAAAGGCGAGTGTTGAAAGATGTCTACGGTAGTGAACTCTATAATCGGCGCCCAATCGGATTCAATTGGCAGGGGCGTGGAGGGTTCGGAGTCCGGAGAGGAGTCCGGCTCCTTGGAGTCACGAGTCTCGCAGAGTACGGGGCTGGTGTTCGGCTCAATCTCCGTTGGGGTCGCAACCCCCGGGGTGGCGTCCAACCGCCCATCCTTGATCGGCGTAGTCGGCTCCGAATTAGGGGTCGGAGCTGATGCGGGTGCGGCCTCCAAGGCACTGTTCGGCAGTAGAGCTAAATCATGCTCGTCGTGACAGTGCGGCGTGCTCGGCAGTGGCTCGAATCCATCGAAGATCAAGTCCACGCGGATGTCAGCCATATAGTTAAAACTTCCAAATCTGACCTGACGGCCAGGGGCGTAGCTTTCGATCTGCTCCAGATAGCCAAGCGAATTGGCCCGTAGTGCGAAGCCGCCAAAGACGAAGATCTGTCCAGGGAGGAAGGTCTCACCCTGGACTGCATCGCTATCGATGATCGTAGGAGCCATCGAGCCTGACGGCGACGACACAGAGGAACTCTCAATGAAAGCACCAATGTCGGTGTCAAAACCGGCGGATCTCGGGTAGGGGGTCCCGATCTGTGCGTCTAGGCTGGATGGTAACAGGAGGCAAGGGACATGACATTTTACCCAGGTTTGGGCCCTCTCGGTGGAGGTAAAACCCTATGTCCTGCTTGATTAATATTGATGATATGGGTAGTACAAGAGTAGATCTACCACGAGATCGAGGAGGCTAAACCCTAGAAGCTAGCCTATGGTATGATTGTTGATGTGTATGTTGTCCTACGGACTAAAACCCTCCGGTTTATATAGACACCGGGTAGGGTTAGGGTTACACAAAGTCGGTTACAATGGTAGGAGATCTTCATATCCGTATCGCCAAGCTTGCCTTCCACGCCAAGGAAAGTCCCTTCCGGACACGAGACGGAGTCTTTAATCTTGCATCTTCATAGTCTAGGAGTCCGGCTGAAGGTGTAGTCCGGCCATCCGAACACCCCCTAATCCAGGACTCCCTCATCAACCCAGAGGGACCGCGTGCCATTCAAAGTTTCCTCGGCCTGACGCACGAGGAGATGTAAAAGTCATTCTTCGGACCTCAAGTAGAGTGTCCGGATATTAACGAGGACGTGGGCCTGAGCAGTAACCGCGCCGCCGAACAAGTAAGAAATCCTCTGGCCGAACACACCATCTTTTATTCGTCACAAAGTTATTTCTGAGAGTTCGATTTTTGACCAGGACTGGCTAACAAAGGCGAAGATGATTCGGTGCTTGGCCCCCCTCCCTAAGGGTTTGGAAAATCCGGTATTTGAAAAGATGCTCGAGGTCGCACCTTGCCCGGAGCCCTCGAAGGAAGATACGGGGGGGGATAATACAGGTGGACGCGGGCCCCCGTCGCTGCCAGTTCCAACCGAGGGAATGAGCGTCTCCATGAAGGAGGAAAACCGGGGGAGGAAAAGGACTGCTTCTGAGGATCCGGAAGCCGAAGCCTCCAAACGGGAGAAGAAGTCTCCCACAGAGGATCCTGCCTCGGGGGTGCTTCTACCGCACAAAGTCCGCAGGGGGATCAGCCCTCCAACGAGTCGTAAGTGATCCAAAATACTTTAATAGTAAAGGTATGCTATCTTTCTTCTGAGAAAATAACCACCTCATATATCTTGCAGTTCGGGCCTTAGCCCCTCTCAGCTGAGCTTGTCTTCGGAGGATCTTCTTCCAGAGATGATGGAGAGCGAAACGCCTCCCCGGACTCCTCCGCTCAAGAAGCGGGCGACCCCGAAGTGTCGTCACGAAGGGCCTCTCTGTATCCGGTGAGGCCAGAAGATAATCCCATGGACCCCGAAGTCCCCATCGTCTGGCTCCCGAAGAGAGCAGACGAAAGAGTCCGGCACCATCTGGTATGTGGCCGGACATTCTGAGGGAGTTGGTGGGGCGAGCGGCCATCTCAGAAGAACACCGTACGCTGATGGTTACAGTGATGGAGAGAATTTCGTCCGCTGAAAGCGGATTACATGAAGCCTTTATGAGTCTACTGACAGGCTTTGAGTTACGTGAGATAATATGTGATAGTACTGCACATGTTAGGTCTGCCCTATGTAGATAGTAGCCCCTGAGACTCTGGTTGTCATCGAGAACAGTGGCGAACAGAGGATCATATTCCCAGGCAATAACCAGACTGCCCCTATGTGCAGGTGGTGGAAGCTCCGGTGGCTAGCCGGACTAGTGAGTTTGCCAAATTAAAACGGCAACTGGATGCGGCAGAGACCGACATCGAGCTTGTTAACAAGAGGCTTGACGAGGCACAGGGTAAGTGTTACTATCTGTTGAACGCCACATAGTAAGAGCAGCATGATGCCAATATCTTTAATATGTTGTGACTGCAGATGGAGCTGCCACCGTGGAAACCTTGCGGGCAGAGCTTGCCCGAGCCAAGGAACAAGCGAGGATTAGTAATGCGGCTGCTTTGAAGGCGGCCAAGGAGTTGAAAGCCGAGAAGGCCGCACACTGCGAGAGCCAAGAGAAGATGGCCAAGATGGCCGTAGAATTAAAAGACACTGCCGATCGTTGCCGGGTCCTTCAAAAAGAAAACCCAGCGAAGGCAACGGACCTTGAGAAGGCCATGATGGCAGACAAAGACACCCGTTCTGCTATGAGAGCAAAGAAGGAGCTGCGGGAAGCCGGGGATATTGCGGCTGGGAAACCCTTCATGTTACGGAGGAAGTTTGGAGATCCACGGTATGCCCCTCTGGATCGGCTGTGGAGTTCGGCAGATGCGTATATGGATTTGGTGGCGAGTGCTGCCGATGCTGCCATGTACTTCCAAGGTCAGACAGATCATGAAGTGGACAAGTTGTTCTAGTCGCAATTCAACGTTCAGAGCGTCCGCTTTCATTGACTGGCCAGCTAGCCAAATGGGCCGAACTGAATAGGTTGTCCGGACTCGCCATGAGGTCTGTTGTTGATCAGCTATGGCCGGAAAAGCCAAAGCCGAACATCTATTTCAGCTTAGTGCAGCAATTCCTTGGTGCGGTGCTGCGCATTAATGTGATGAAGAGGTCGGCGTGCATAGAAGGCTCGCGGATGGCCCTTGCCCGTGTTAAAACATACTGGGCGGAGATGGACGCTACCACTGTTGCGGCGCAGGGTTCGGCCATAGGCTGAGTGGCTGCCGAGCACTATTTCGAGGACGTTCTCGAGGGTGCTTGTTTGATAGAGGCCCAGTGCTCGAAGAATATTATGTTTGAGTGATATGTATTCTCATTGTAAACACAATGCTTTTATGAAGTTTTATAAGGCCATGTTTATACTTTTGCCTGAAAGTAGTATGATGCCTCATGTGCGGCCGTTTATGTATACATGTGTATAACCTGAAAGATTGCAGGTGTCGGCTTCAACCCCCACGCATCTAATGCGGAGGTGCTTGCGAAAAATGCATGTTCACACTAAACCCAATGTCTTGGTCCTATTAAGGAGGTGATAGCGTAGCGAACGAGGCAACCGGACTATAATGCTTTAACACTTTTACTTAGCCATAGGAGTTTGACAGTGGGGCTACTAGATAGCCCCTGGTGGCTCCGCACTCTCCTGATCGCGGGGTGCGTACATGCCTGGCCGAAAAACGGCCCTTCGTTAAGGCGGAGGAATTCTAACATTCCGATAGGTCATCGAGTGGTTGACTAGTCTCACGCTATATCATGACAGTCAGTTTTCGGCTTTCTCTACTGAGGTGCTCGTCCGGATGAACCAGGGCACAATCGCAGTAGTTCTCCTGGTGCTACCTTAGCCGATAAAGCGGAACATAAGGCACCAAAACACAGGAGCCGGGCAAACCCAACATTTGACCAAAGACAATGATTCAGAGATGATGCATATAAGGCCAAACTCGCGACAACAAACACTCCCTAAGGTATTTAGTCTTTATGGTATAATCCAGGACTAAATAGTGCCCTTTGTAAGAAGCCCCTTGTGTCTAGGTACATGCATTATTCTGACGTGGCCACATGCCAAGAGGTCAGCATCCTTCTCAACTGTGCTGAGAATTTGGTGGATGTGTATCAACAAGAGACAGTAAAAAAGGTTTACGCAGGGTCTTAATCTAAAAAGAATCCTTGGAGCGGGTCCCTGTTGCACGTCTACGCCTGTGTCTCCGTTGTGCCGTATCCTGGATGGGTGTAGCACGATGATCATCTGTAAAAGAGAGGAACTTAGGTGAAAAAGTTGTCGTGCAAAAACATAGTTTTTAAAGAAACCATGTATAATTCAAGATGAGTAAAAACTGCCACTTGTCTGCGTGCGTTGAGCCCCTTGTATTTGTAATAGGGGTGTGACCATTGATCTGGTATGGATTACATATAGATGGTCCGGACTCGTCTAACCGTGTCCGAGGTCTTGACGACCTGTTAAATGCTTTAGTTGGCCAGGCCGTTTTTAGTGTGCGGCTGCCAAGGCAGCCGCGCTCTCTTCGGCGTGCAAAGATCGCTTAATACTTCCGTTCACTGTAATGATGCCACGTGGGCCGGGCATCTTGAGTGTGAGGGAAGCGTAGTGCGGTATTGCATTAAAGCGAATGAAAGCTTCGCGTCCGAGTAGTGCTTGATAGCCACTTTGGAACGGAGCGATGTGGAAGGTTAAATGTACGCTACGGAAGTTATCGGGGAAGCCGAATATAACCTTTAGTAGTAGGGAGCCCGTGCAATGAGGCCCTGGGCCTGGCGTTACTCCTTTAAAGGTAGTATTGCTTTGGCAAATTTTTGTTGGGTCTATCCCCATTTCGCGGATTGTATCCTGGTATATCAGGTTTAGACTGCTGCCACCGTCCATCAGGACTCGTGTGAAGTGGTATCCGTCAATTATTGGGTCTAATACCAGGGCAGCCCATCCTGCACGCTGGATACTTGCTGAGTAATCTCGATGGTCGAAAGTGATCGGTTGAGACGACCAGTGGCAGGACTCCGCGGTGATAGGCCCTTGGGCATATTTTTCTGGGAGTGCCATTTTGTTTCTCCCCTTGATCACGTGAAACACGTTTACTGTTTTGACTTCTGGTGGAAATTTCTTTTGTTCCCAAGTGTCTTGCTTGAGAGGCTCATCCTCGTCTTCGCTTGGTGCATCCTCCCCCTTGTGTATGGCGTTAAGCTTGTCGAACTGCTTGAAGACCCAACATTCCCTATGGGTATGATTAGCGGGTTTACCAGGGGTGCTATGGATCTGACATATTTGGTCCAGAATTTTTATTTAGGCTGGACAGTTCATCTCTGGCGCCTTTAGGGGGGCGGCTTTTGCTGACCTTGCTGAGAGCTTTTGAATCCGGCGTTTACTGCCGTGCTCTTTGTGCTGTCCTCTTTATTCCAGCGTTTGTTATTGCTGTTGCGCCATGATTTCCCATTTCCATCTCTAACTTTAGATGTACTAGGGTCGCTGGTGCTGCATCTGGCTAGCCAGCTGTCCTCACCCGCGCAAAAGCGGGTCATGAGGCTTGTTAATGTTGCCATTGTTCTTGGCTTTTTTGGCCGAGGTGTCTGACAAGCCATTTGTCACGGACGCTATGCTTAAAAGCTGCCAAGGCTTCGGCGTCCGGACAGTCGATGATTTGGTTCTTTTTAGTAAAAAAACATGTTCCAAAGTTTTTGGGCTGACTCTCCGGGTTGTTGAGTTATATGACTCAAATCGTCCGCGTCTGGAGGTCGGGCATAAGTCCCTTGAAAATTTGCCCAAAAAGCGTCTTTGAGTTCTTCCCAGCTTCCAATGGAGTTTTCGGGGAGGCTTTTAAGCAAGTGACGAGCTGGCCCTTTGAGCTTGAGGGGTAAGTACTTGATGGCGTGGAGATCATCTCCTCGAGCCATATGGATATGGAGGATATAGTCCTCAATCCAGACCCCAGGGTCTGTTGTTCCGTCGTATGCCTCTATATTTACGGGTTTGAATCCCTCTGGAAATTCATGGTCCAGCACCTCGTTGGTGAAACATAGGGGGTGTGCGGCACCCCTGTATCTGGGTGTACCACGTCATTTGGATGTTTGTTGTGTTACATCGTATGCTGGGGCGCGCTTGCGTGGTCCATAGATGGATCTGGTTGCGCCGTCCTTTTGGTGCGAGTCCTCTCGTGGATCGCGTATTGGCTTGTGGGTGGCGTTGTTTGCCGCTCTATGTTGGCCGTGAGGTCGTCTATCCGGCCAGATGGTCGTTTTTATTTTTGGTTGTGGGGGTCTGAGGCCTCCTCATCGAATTCAGGTAGCAACTTCCGCTTTGGGTAGCTCTTGGTGGGGCGATTGCCGCTGTACTTCGCTGCTGTGTTGAGTACTTTGCTCCATCTGATTTGGAGTGTGTCTTGCACAGCCTTGAGCCTTTGCGTCTGCTTTTTCAGACTCCTCGTGGTGGCAACAAGCCTTTGACAGGCATTCTGCTGCTCCGGGTGCTTGTCCGGCGTTATGTCGTCCGGACTATTATCGTTGATAGAATTGGTTTGTTCGGTTTGATTCTCCGTATTGCCGTGGTCCGGCAGTGGTTTGCCCTGCTCCAACGCTGGGTCTGTATGATCGGTATTTCTGCCGAGGTTTGGGGCGGCGCTTGCGCCGCCACTTTGACTGCTTCTTGAGGGAACAAGCGTCCTTCTGTTCCTCGTCATCGTCTTCTTTTGGTGTGTCCACCATGTATACGTCATATGATGAGGTGGTCGTCCAGCGCCCTGTGGGTGGTGGTTCCTCTTCGCCTCCCGCATCATCGTCCATACCGTCGATGTATTCGGAGTCGAAGTCGAGCATGTCGGTTGAGTCATCGACAGTGGCTATTAAGTGGGTGGTGGGTGGGCGTTGAATTTCTTCGTCGTCCGCATCCCAATCCTGTTGACCATAATCTGGTCGGGGCTCTCCTAACAAAGAGAGAGACCTTAGTGAATTCAGAATGTCACCGAAGGGCGAGTGTTGAAAGATATCCGCGGCGGTGAATTCCATGATCGGCGCCCAATCGGATTCGATTGGCAGGGGCGCGGGCGGTTCGGAGTCAGAAAAAGAGTCCGGCACCTTGGAGTCACTGGCTGCACAGAGGGTTAGGCTGGTGTTCGGCTCGATCGCCGTTGAGACTGCAGCCCCTGAGGCGGTGTCTAACCATCCGTCCTCGACTGGCGCAGTTGGCTCTGAGCTAAGGGTCGGAGCTGATGCGGGCACAGCCTCTGGGGTACTGTTCAGCGACAAAGCTAGGCCATACCCATCGTGACAGTGCGGCGCGCCCGACTGTGGCTCGAATCCATCAAAGATCAAGTATCCGCGGATGTCGGTCGTGTAGTTCAAACTTCCAAATCTGACCTAATGGCCAGGGGCGTAGCTTTCAATCTTCTCCAGATAGCCAGGCGAATTAGCCCGCAGTGCAAAGCCACCGAATACGAAGATCTGTCCGGGGAGAAAAGTCTCACCCTGGACCGCATCGCTATCGATGATAGTAGGAGCCATCAAGCCTAACGGCGACGACACAAAGGAACTCTCAATGAAAGCACCAATGTCGGTGTCAAAACCGGCGGATCTCGGGTAGGGGGTCCCGAACTGTGCGTCTAGGCCGGATGGTAACAGGAGGCAGGGGACACGATGTTTTACCCAGGTTCGAGACCTCTTGATGGAGGTAAAACCCTACGTCTTGCTTGATTAATATTGATGATACGGGTAGTACAAGAGTAGATCTACCACGAGATCAGAGAGGCTAAACCCTAGAAGCTAGGCTATGGTATGATTGTATGTTATGGTTGTTGTCCTACGGACTAAAACCCTTCGGTTTATATAGACACCAGAGAGGGTTAGGGTTACACAAGGTCGGTTACAAAGGAGGAGATATCCATATCCGTACTGCCTAGCTTGCCTTCCACGCCAAGTAGAGTCCCATCCGGACACGAAACGAAGTCTTCAATCTTGTATCTTCATAGTCTAACAGTCCGGCCAATGGAGATAGTCCGGCTGTCCGGAGACCCCCTAATCCAGGACTCCCTCAAAGCCGCTTTGCAGTTCGGCTGAGGTATTCATAGTGTGGTCCTCTGTTCGGGGGGGGGGGGTTCCAGTGCAGTCACCTCTAGGGGTGTATGTGGCATATGCCATGTTTACTATTTTTACTTTGGGAGGAAACTGCTTCTATCCCCTGGTGTTCGGTTGACGTGTCTCTTTACCGTCGCTATCGCCGGGCAGCTTCTTCTCCTTGTGTTCGGCATTTAACTTGCCGGCCTGTTTGAGAACCCAACAACTTCTGTTGGTGTGATTAGCTGGTTTGTTGGGGTGGCCATGAATCTGGCAGGGCCTGTCCAATATTTTGTGTAAATTGGATAGTCTATCCCTATTTGCCGTGAAAGGCATTGTTCGTTGGCCGGGTCCGGGCCGCTGAATCCAGCGTTGACCGATGTGTCATCTATTTCCTCATTGTTATTGCGGTGCTGGCTTTTACTGCGACGTGGCTTCCCCTTGCCGTCCCGGACTTCCGAGGTTCCCGGGTCACTGGCGCTATTGCTTCTACGAGCGAGCCAGCTGTATTCTCCCACGCAAAAGCGGGTCATCAGAGCCGTAAGGGCTGGCATGGATTTTGTTTTTTCCTGACCGAGGTGGCAGGCAAGACACTCATCCCGGACGCTGCGCTTGAAGGCCGCTCGGGCTTTTGCATCCGAGCATTCTATAATTTGGTTCTTTTTAACTAAGAACCTAGTCCAGAGCTTCCTGGCAGACTCCCCGGGTTGCTAGACAATGTGACTTAAATCATCGGCATCCAGTGGCCGGATATATGTACCTTGAAAGTTGTCATGGAAGGCGTCTTCCAGATCTTCCTAGCTGCCAATCGAGCTTTCAGGTAGGCTGTTTAACCAGTGCCGAGCTGGTCCTTTGAGTTTTAACAAGAGGTATTTGATGGCGTGGAGATCGTCTCCGCGAGCCATATGTATGTGGAGAAGGTAATCTTCGACCCACACCGTGGGATCTGTTGTTTCATCGTATGATTCGATGTTTATGGCTTTAAACCCTTCTAGGAATTCATGATCCATTACTTCGTCAATGAAGCAAAGGGTGTGTGCGGCACCTCTATAATGGGCCACGATGCGTCGTGTCTCTGATGGGGTTCGTCTGCGATTTTCGGCCCGGACGTGACTAGGTTCGGCACTTCCGGATAGATAGCCATCGTCATGTGCTGAGGCGCGTCCTCGCGATCTGTAGATCGGTCTAGTATGCCCCGCTCTGTTGTTCAAATCCTGCCAGAAGTCATATTTGTGACCACAAGCTGTTTTATCTTTGCCTTTATAATGAGGTGGGGTGGGCTGGGTTTCGGCTTGAGTTGTCGCTTTATCCCGACCATGTAGTAGTCGGTCAGCCCCATCGCGTGATGATGGTATGGGGTCCACTGCCTCATCGTCGAATTGAGGTAGTAGTTTGCACTTCGGGTAATTTTTGGCTAGGCGCTTAAGGCCGTATTCTTCGGCTGCTAGGACATCAGTCCATATATCATTTAGCAGATCTTGATCAGCTTGAAGTTGCTACTGCTTCTTTTTCAGGCTTCTTGCAGTGGCTATTAGCTGGCACTTGAAGCGCTCCTGCTCGAGAGGTTACTCAGGCACAATGAAATATTCGTTGCCGACGCTCACCTCATCCTCGAAGAGCGGAAGATAATTGCTGTCCTCCGAGTCTTCATTTATGGTCTATTCACCGGCGCTAACCTGCGCATCTTCCCGTTCATCCTGTTCAGTAGCTGTGTCAACGGGGTCTTCGTTGTCTTCGGCTCCTTCCGGAGTGTTGTCTTCTCCTGTGTTGGTGTTGTTGTCTTTACTGCGGCATGACTTAGAGCGGTGCCGCTGACGCCAACACTTTGATTGTATTTTAGAAGGTTTATCCTCTATTGGGTCTTCCTTGCCATCGCCGTTGTTCTCCTTTGGTGCATCCACCATGTATACATCATACGAGGAAGTGGCCGTCCAGCGTCCGGTGAACAGCGGGTTCTGGGCCTCTTATTCTCCGGCATCGTCGTCCATACCGTCGATGTCTTCGGAATGGTAATCAAGCGTGTCGATTGAATCCTCGACCGTGGCTATGAAGTGGGTGGCGGGTGGGAAGCAAAATTCTCCATCATCAGCCCCTAGTTCGGCTGTGAGTCCTCCGCTAAGGACATGTTCTTTAATGAGTTTAGCATGTCGCCCAAATGCGAGTGCTGGAAGATGTCTGCGGCGCTGAATTCAAAGATCGATAAATGATCAAGTTCGGCGTCCGCGGGCTCACATGGTTCGGAACTTATGACCAGAGATGAGTCCGGAGTTCCGGTGGCACATGTATCATGTGAGATCAAGTCCATGTGTGGCTCTAATGCCTGGGAATCTGTGACCTCCGTGGCGGGGTTGAGCTTCCCATCCTTGGATGGCGCAGTCTGCTCCGGATCTAAGGCCAGAGCGGTTACAGGAGCTGTCTCCTGGATGCAGTCTGATGACAGATTTAGGTCATGTCCCTCGGGGTGACCAGGAGTGGTAGCCGCGGTCTTGAATCCGGTGAAGATCAAGTCTCCACGGATGTCCGCAACGTAGTTCAAGCTCCCAAATCTGACCTGATATCCAGGGGCGTAGCTGTAAGTGCATCTAGTGCCACCCCTAGTTGGTTTTGGAGTATTGACGACAAACTTGGTTGAGGGACTAATGAGTTTGTGAGAATTGCAGGATAACATAGGTAGAAGTCCCTCATTGATTTAGTTTCCCTACCAGAGATGACCCCTAAAATTGTACGAAGACATTGTAGTCAAAGGTGGTATGTGAAGACATTCACATTGAAGACTATGATGAGAGAAGACATCGCGTGAAGACTATGGAGCACGAAGACTTAGCAGTTTCGTCGTTCTGTGTTTTTCTTTCTTGAGTCATAGGAACCACCGTACTGTTAAGTGGGGTCCAAGAGAACCAGTCAGATTGACTGAAGTGATGCTTAACCAAAATCCTATGTCTTTGAGTGAAGACTATGAGAGCAAATCTTGTCCAGAGTTGGATAAGTCAGCCTTGCTTGTAGCCCAAGTAAAGTTGTCGTGTGCGTTTGAAATCTGACCGTTGGAACACATGTCAGTTCTTTAGTGACCCAGGGTCATTTCGGACAAATCAGGTCGGGTTGCCTAGTGGCTATAAATAGCCCACCCCCTACAACCATAAACGGTTGGCTGCTCAGAGTTAGAGTACGGCTTTTGTCGTTTGAGAGCAACCCACCTCGAAGCCTTCGAGAGAGAATTCCTTGCAAGGATAAAGCCCTAAACACCCAGAGCCAAAGAGTGTTAGGCATCACTTAAGTCTTCCTGTCTGTGTGATCTGAAGACTTATTACACTTGAGGACTGTGAATCCTCCAACTGGTTAGGTGTCGCGTTCTGAGCATCCAAGAGTCATTGTGGATCGCCGGTGAACGAAGTCTGTGAAGGTTTGGAAGTCTACCTTGAAGACTTACCTGAGTGATTGGGCGAGGACTAGGTGTCCTTAGCTCAAGGGGAATAAGGTGAAGACGAGGTCTTCTGAGTTGAATCTCAGCCTCCCCAACCAGACGTACAGTTGTCACAGCAACTGGAACTGGAACAACAAATCATTGTCTTCATCGAGTCACTGGTTTCATCCTTCCCTTCCCTTTGCTTACTGTTGGTCCTTGTGAAGTCATTGTATGATTGCATTATCTTTTGTCTTCACTGAGTGACTACCTGTTCTGTTTGGATTCACAATATCTTCCTACCTGATCTTACTGCCTAGCAGCTGTTAGTCATTATGCTTTCACTTCATTGAATACTTGACTATGGTTTGCCTAGTGTAGTCTACCTTCCGCTGCATGGTAATAGGTTTATTTCTATCGTGTCTTTGAAACTTCCATGTTTTGAAGACTTTCATAAAAGTCGCCTATTCACCCCCCATCTAGTCGATCACTAGCACTTTCAATTGGTATCAGAGCAAGGTACTCCCTTGTTCTGTGTGATTCGGTTTAACCACCTGGAGTTTTAGCTATGTCAACTGCAGGGATAATTAAAGTCTCCGCTGCGTGCCCCGTCTTCGATGGAACTGAATATCCCTACTGGAAGAATAAGATGCGCATGCATCTTGAAGCCATTGATGTCGACCTATGGTATGTGGTCAAGAACGGCGTTCCCAAGGCTGGAGAAGGTGTCACTGATGTTGATGTTAAGAAGTTCGTTCAACTGGACTCTACTACCAAGAATATCATCTGTGGTCATCTGACCAAAGGACAGTATGGCCACGTGAGTGCTTTGGAAACATCTAAGCTAGTCTGGGACTGGCTCTCCAAGGTCAACGTAGGCGTCTCAACCTAGAGAGATCAGAGAATCAGTGTCCTTCGCAACCTATTCAACCGCTTCAAGAGAAATGACAATGAAAATGTCCAGCTCATGTTTGATCGACTTACTGACATCACAAATGAGCTTCAAGCCCTCGGCGCCACTGAGATCACCAAGCATGAAGTCGTCAAGACACTCCTAAGATCACTTGACAGTTCGTTTGACACCCTAGCCCTGATGATTCAAGAACGTCCTGATTTCAAGACACTCGATCCGTCTGACATACTTGAGAGGCTCAACACACACGAATTTCAGCTTTCTGAGAAAAGGGACATCTACGGTCCCAACTATGGGCGAACTCGTGCCTTGAAGGCAAAAGTTGTCTCCTCATCTGAAGAAGAATCTGACAGCAGTTCTGATGATCCTGAAGACATTGGAAAGGAGCTTGCTATGCTTGTGAAGAAGTTCCAAAAATTCACCAAGAAGAAAGGCTTCAGAAAGTCTTCACGATCAAGCTCAAGGAATGATGAAGCTTCTGCTCATGACTACAAGAAGAGAACATGTCACAAGTGCAAGAAACCTGGCCACTACATCTCTGAGTGTCCAAAGTGGGACAATGAGAACGAGAAGAAGAAGAAGAGCAAGGAGTATGACTCGGACGACAAGAAGAAGAAGAAATACTCAAAGTCTTCTTCCAAGTCTTCCTCAAAGTCTTCATCACACAAGAAGAGCTCATCTGGCAAGGCACGTGCGTTTTTTGGCAAGGAAATGGATTCTGGGGAGGAGTTTGCTTCTGAGGAGGCGGAGGTGGAGTCTGAGGAGGAGTCCGATTCTGGCGTTGCGAGTCTGGCTATAGCATACGTTGCCAAGTCCATCTTCAACACTGAAGACAATGACTTCATCACCGACACTGATGCAAATGACAAGGACTACTTCGCTCCTTCCTACTGCTTCATGGCACGCGGTGCCAAGGTAAACACACGCACTACTCACTATCAAACATCTAGTGACGATGAATCTAATTGTGGCTCCAAACCCAGCTACAAAACAATTTCTAAAATTGCAACTGAACAACAAAAAGCTAAGGAACACATTCAAAAACTGTTAGACAAAAGCGATGATCTGTTAGACGCTGAAATGACTCGATCTCAGTCCTTAATTGAAGACATAAAAAATCTTCACGTTAAGTATGAGGAACTTGAAAGTTGTCATGAAACGCTCTCAACAACTCAGGAAAGGCTTTCCTATGATTATCTTCAAAGGAAGCAAGATCTTGAGAAATTGAGAGCGGCTCATGAAGATCTTCAAATGGAAAACGAGTCACTTCGCGCCGAACAGATCAGTTCAGCTCAGGAAGGATTTGAACCACCATGTCTTAAATACATTGAGCATGATAATGCTACTTCTGTTGTTGAATGTTCTACTGCTGCTACTATTGCAATATATTCAACTGTTGATGTGGTAACTAACCCCTCTGCTGAGGATACCACTGCTATTGCTAATGAGAATGCTAGGTTGAAGACACTGCTTGAAACAGGGATGTACAAAAGTCTCAAAGGGCATCAGACACTATGTGATGTCCTCAAAAGGCATATCCTGAACCGAAACCCTAGGAAAGAGGGTGTTGGGTTCGAAAGGAAAATGAATGATGATGGCTCTTACTGGAAACCTGAGCAGTACCCCAAAACCACATGGGTTGCTGCAAAGGAACCTTCAGCGGATCCAGCCACCCTATCTGGCTTCACTTGTGCTAATCCCATTGTTATTGATGAATCCTTTGATGCAAACTATAAACTGTTTAAAATCAGAATGGTGAAGTGTTTGCCAGGTATATTGGTACTAACTGCAGGAATGGACCGCCTATGAAGAAGATCTGGGTGCCGAAAAGGTGTTTGGAGAATCTTCCTGTGAATGTCATCAAGACACCACAGGTGAAGAAGACAAACCCCAGACCTCAGGCTTCATACGGTCCAAAGGCTTCATACAGACAGAGGACTCACCTGAGTCGCACTAACGCAAATGTTTTGCAGGGAAGCCATACTCAGGCCTATGAATATGAGCGTGGTTCATCAAACCGCCATGTTCATAAGACCAAGAACTATTCTGCTTATTCTTATGAGTACTATTGTCCACCTGCAAGACTTTTTGCTAGGGCTCCAAAGCCAAAGTTCTCAGATGCTGCACTTAGACTCATTGCTTCGAAGCCACCCTTGAAGATGTTGGTGGCTAAGAAGGCTTAACTCTCTTTTGCAGGGAAAGGTCTCTAGACGAAAACCAAAATCGTCTAACGCTATTGCTGGGGACCTTAAACATCTTGTAGGGCGCAAGATCAAATGCCCAAATGGTCTTATTATGTACTTTGTTCCTGAATCGCTTGCTACTTGCCCTATCAGTCCTAATCTCGATCTAAGCTTTAATAATCCACTGGTTCGTCAAATGTTTTTGCTTCACAATTCTCTTCGTGAAGCCTATCTGTCGGCATTTGGCGCGCCAGGTAGGGGTGCGCCGGAATTCTTCTTCCACCGCCCCGTTCTCCTCCGACCATCGCGCTCATGTATGACGCATGTCGGGCCCGCGCGAAGCGCCGGGCCGCCCTCGCTTCCCGCGTCGCCTAGACAGCCCCTGTCAGCGGGCGTCCTCGCCGTTCCCCGTCACCTACCGTCAACGCCACCACCGGCCCAGCGGGGGACGAGCAACAGGCATCGTCTCAGCATCCATCCATGCGCCAAGACGGCCGCACCGCAACTCCCTCGCTCGCCCCAGCTGGATCTTCGTCCCGCGCGCTCCGCGCGCCCATGGAGGCTCGGGCTGCACTCATCGCGGCGAACGAGGTCCTGCGCTACCGTCCCGTCGACGACGTCTACGAAGAGTGGCTCGGCCGCGTCGCCGAGCTTGTCCGCGCTGCAGGGGGTTCTTCCGCGCCGTCCGTTCTGCTGCACCGCACCCCGCCCCGCGCGGGCGACGAGGCTCTAGCGGCGCCCCGTCCGCCTCCTCCTCAAGAAGATGCCCTGGCACCAAGGCGCGTGGCCCCTGGGCGGAACCCGCTCCATCAGGTGCCAGCGCGGCAAGAACAGAGCTGCCAACAAGTCCCTCGCCCACCAGAAGCTGCCCGGGCGCTCCCTGCTCCAGCACGTCGCGACCATCCTCCTACTCTGGCGCGTGGGGACATGCAAGACCAGGCTCTCCATCACGCAAGGCCTCCTGTGGCCACAGCAGGCTGCCGCGCCTACACCACCGAGCTGCGCAGCGTCGCGTGGCCAGGCAAGTTCAAGCCGGACCTGCCTCCTCGCTACGACGGCACGGCCGACCCTGCGGAGTTCCTCCAGCTCTATGAGCTGGGCATCGAAGCTGCCAACGGAGACAAGAAGGTCATGGCGAACTGGTTTCCCATGGCGCTCAAGGACGGGGCCCGCACCTAGCTCCTGAACCTGGCTCCAGGCACAATCTCCTCCCGGGAAGAGATGCGCACCCGCTTCATCGCCAACTTCCAAGGTACTCGCGACCGGCCACCCGCCGTGAGCGACATGCGCCGCATCAAGCAACTACCCGGGGAGACCCTGCAGAAGTACATCCAGCGCTTCAACAACACACGCCTCAAGTTTCCCAAGGTGACTGAGAAGGCCATCATCTCAGCCTTCTCCGGTGGCGCGCACGACGTCAAGATGAAGGAGGAGCTGGCGATGCATGAAGACCTGTGCACTTCTTTGGAGCTGTTCAACCTGGCGAACAAGTGCGCCAGGGCTGAGGAAGGGCGTCTCTCCCTCCTCGAGCTGCCTGCCTCAGACCCAGAAGAGAAGAAGCTCAAGGCCAAGGAAGTGAAGCGCAAGGGGGCTGCCATGCTCGTGGAAGAACCAGACACCAAGCGGGGCAGAGATCAGCCCGAACCTCCCAAGGGCAGCCGGTACTGCGTGTACCACGACCTCCACACCCACAACACCAGCGAATGCTAAGAACTCCGAGCCGTGCGTGAAAGAAGGATCGGCCGTCGCCCTGACCGTGGTCACCGGGGGTACGGCCGAGGAGGAGGAAGGAACGCAGGACGCTGGGAAGACTGTGGCCCGTGCCAGGGGTGGCGCGATCAACCTCGCGAGGATCGCTGGCAAGACCCACCTTGCAAGGGAGGCTGGAGGGATCATCATCGCGAGGATCGACCGCAAGGCAACGCAGGCCTCCCACCGCTGCCGTCGCAGCCAAGGAGAAACAATGACCGCCACCAGGACGAGGAGGCTGGGGGCTTCCAGGAGCCGCGCGCGATCGCCTACATCCTGGGCGGAGCTCAAGCCCCAGCCTCTCAGCGCATCTTCAAGCAGTTCGCCTGCGAAGTGAACGCAGTCCACCCCAGGCTCGAAGCCACGCGCCCTCTCAGGTGGTCGGCGTGCGCTATCACATTTAGCTCAGCAAATCAACTCAAGTGTGCGGCTACGGCCGAAGTCCTCCCGATGCTTTGTTCCCCAATCATCAGCAACGTGGTGGTCACCAAGACCCTCATCGATGGCGGGGCATGGCTCAACATCCTGTCCGTAGAGACATTCAAAAACCTTCAAGTGCCCTATAGCCAGCTTCAGCCAACCAAGCCCTTCTCCGGTATCACCGACGGCTCCACGGTCCCGATTGGGCAGGTCCGCCTCCCTGTCACCTTCGGGGCACGCGACAACTACCCCACCGAGCTCATCGACTTTGACGTCGCTCACATCCGCCTACCGTACAACACCGTCCTTGGGTACCCGGCGCTGGCCAAGTTCATGGCCGTGACTCACCATGGCTACAACGTCCTCAAGATGCCAGGAAGCGGCGGAGTCATCATCGTGCCATGTGAAGAGAAGGACGCGGTGTGTTCTCTGGAGCGAGCCTTTCAGGCCGCATCACTGGAAGACCCGGATCGCGGAAGCAGCAGGCTTCCCGAGGCCGCCCCCAAGAAGAAGAAGGCATCGTCCGGCCTGGCCCCTCAGGAGGTAGGCCCCTCTGGGCCCGTGCCTGCCCAGGGGGAAACTCCTTCCATCGCATAGGAAAGCGCGCCCGGCGCCCTCCTCAGGCAGGGCTCGGGGGCTCTCCCCTGGAGGGCCACCGACCGAGCTAGGGTCACGAGGGAGGCGCTGGGGCACCACATGGAGGCGTGTTTCGAAGCACGTTTCCCTCAAGAAGGAGCAAGGCAAGGAGATCCAGACCCACAGGAGTTCGTCAGCGAGGCTATTCAGGAGCTACAGGAGTCCAGAGTCATGAGAGGCGCCCGCCGCCTACCAGCAGTGGCTCCCCATCTAGGCGAGGATGGCGGGCTGCGCGTCTGCATCGACGTACCAGGGCTCAACCGAGTCGCCTCGCTGGGGCGCCTCTGGCCCTCGCGAGTCGGGCACTACAGAGGTCCACCCAACAGCTACGCTCGCATGCCTTACGGCTTGCCAAGCACGGCTGACACACACCAGCGCCTCATGACGGGCATCACGGAGGCACAAGAGGCCAGGTGCTCCGCAGCCCTGGCGGAGATGGAGATGGCCCGCGAGGAACCACCCGCGCCTCCGGAGCCTCCCGAGGCCCCTGGGCCTGGGGGCTCATGAGGATCGGCTTCCGCAACCCACCGAGCCGGCTACACCAACACCCCTTCGTCTTCAGCATCATCAGGTGACATCTTTCAAGTTTCACTTCCGGCTGGGAGCGCCCCCAGGGCTGCATTATTCCCAGGCCGCGTGGGTCCGTCCCTGCGGCGTGTACCCCTTTTATTTCGCATCGTTAGCTTACCTTGTTGGGGGCGCCCCTCGGGCTGCATGAACCCCAAGCCGCTCGAGCCAGGCCCAGTGGCATGTACCCCATTTGCGTTCATTTCCGGTTATGCGTTAGAACCTCCATGCTTGATTATTTGATGCTGGTCCGTGGCGCCTCTTCTTCTCCATGCTGACAACTTGCACGTTAAAGGGGGGGTACCTGGGCATCGCGACTCAAGGCTCTTACTGGCTCTCCAGCCCTCACCCTCTGGCCTTGACCACGGCATCGCGACCTGGCATACCAGCCACGGCTGAGACCAGCTCGAGGGCCGGGACTCGAGGACGTAGAGTGCAGGCATCTAACCGAACTTGCAGGGACACAACACAAGATAAGGCCCAGTGCCAGGCGCAACCCGCCTAGAGGTAGGGCCCCGTGAGTCCCGCGCTGACTCACGGGTGCCCAGATACACCTCGCCAGGCCCTACCGTGCCAGCCACGTGTCAGGGCGGGGCTGTACATGCCCCAGGGGCTCCTCCCGGAGGGGGGCCCCTCCCACATACCAGCGGAAGCACCATGCTCCGTGCTGGCTGACGACACTGCCGAGGAGCGGCTATGCCCGTACACATACGGAAGCGCTATGCTCCGCGCTGGTGATAAACAACTGAGGGTGGCCTCCGGGCCGCATTAACCTCAGGGAGCCCAGAGCTCAGTGTCTAGCCTCATCGCAACGCCTCCCCTCGGGAGTGCCGCGCGAGGGGGCTGGGCACGGGGGCTGCACCTGGGTACGCCTAGATGCACTTCGCCCGGGTAGGTCCCCATGGGCCTGGTTCGTCGCGCGCCTCTCTCCGAGCGGAGCCGAGGTATGAAGGCCGTTTGAGCGTCAAGGGGGACTCCTGAGCATCGCGACTCGGGAGCCTAACTGGTCACGTAGCCCCTCACTCCTTGGTCCCGTCCTGGTTTCCAGTCGGGGCTATTGCTGGGTGAGGTACGCGCGGGGCCGGGCTCTGCAGACGTAGAACAGTGGATCCACCCACATCATACCTCCCTACTTGTTGTTCGTGCGCCAAGGGGGACTCCTGAGCATCGCGACTCAGGAGCCTAACTTGTCACGTAGCCCCTCACTCCTTGGTCCCGTCCTGGTTTCCGGTTGGGGCTATTACTGGGTGAGGTACGCGTGGGGCCGGGCCCTGCCGGCGTGGAACATAAGCAACTAGGAAGGAAAAGCGCAAATTTCAAAGGAATTCGAAAGCAAATATTACAGTCCACACTATTATCCCAATATCAAACACAAGTTTAAACGCCTCCCCGAGGCATGATACATGTGCAGGAATTAAAAGCAGGTCAGGAGCCACGATGGAGTCACTTGGCGGCGGGGGAGCAGCGCGGAGCGGGTTCGCCTCACGGAACAGCGGGATCGGCATCGCCTTGCTCCGGCTTGGTGCTGAAGGCCCGGAACTTCCCCAGCAGAGCCTCTGCGCGACCCTTCACGGCCTCGGCAGCAGCCGCGGCACGCTCGCCACTCACGGGCTCCAGCAGGCTGTCGAGGTCGAAACCGGGATCGCGAAGGTGGATGTGGGTGAGGACCCGCGTCAGCGCTGCAGAAGACAGAACACGCGCCTCGGCCTCGACCGTGGGGCTAAGGCCAAGGGCGACATCTCCAAGAGCGTGGACCAAGAAGGAAAGCAGCTTGGCGGGGCCGTCCTCGGCGCCGGCCAGTGGGCTCTCCAGGCCGCTGTCGTAAAGCGTGCTCAGCGAGGAGCGAGCCTTCGCCTCCAGCTCCGTGAAGGCCGCGTGGTCTTCGGCAAGGACCAGGGCCTTGCTGTCCAGCTCGGCCTTCCTCGCCCCCAATTTCTTCTCCAGCGCGCCTAGGCGGTCACGGTGTTTCTTGAACTTGGCCTCCCGGCTCTCGACGGCCGCCTCGCGAGCCTTCACGCCTTCTTCCTGCTCTTGGCGAAGACGGACCTCTTTCGCGAGCTGATTCCGCAGGCCCTGCAGCTCGTCCTCTAGCGCCTTGTAGCGACCACGGACGTCGAGCACCTCTCCCAGGGCTGCATCGCGAGCAGCCTTCGCCTCAAGGACGGCCTGCTTCTCCTCGTCGCATGCCGTCGAGGCCTGGACCAGCGCCGCCCGAATCGAAGCATCGGAGCGAACCCATCCAGAAGCCAGCTCCAAACGCCCGGCCACCAAGCGGGGGTCGGCGCCAAGAAGATCCTGCCGCAGTCGGTCCAGCTCAGCAACAGCACAATCCAGAACGGTAGAAGAAGTCGGAGAGACAGCGGCCGGTGGAGTAGGAGGAGAAGGCGGCAGCGCAGCCGCAGCATCCTGAGGCGGAGTCTGCCGCGCCCCGACAGCTGTAGTGGCAGCGGCAGGCAAGAGCACCTCGGGAGCCACTTGGGCCGTGGGGGCTGAGCTCGCCCCAGCCGGCTCAGCCAAACCTCGCAAGGACGACCGGGCAGGAGAAGCCTGTGCATAGCGGTCACCTTCCTTCGCGGGCAGACGCACCGCCACGGATGGAACCTCGGGAGCCCCCTTCGGCTTCTTTGCTGCGGGCGCCAACCTATCCAAAGATGGGGACGTCAAGCCTCGGAAGCAGAGCAAGAGATAAAGACAAGAATCGAATGCTTACGGGTCATCGCCAGTGAGCTCAAGCGGCCTCCGGCCAAATTTGAAGCCTGAAAGCCGGCTGGAAGGGTCAACCTCGGGAAGCTTGGAGGCGGAAGGTGCATCTGCGGTTCGCCCCGAGGCCGCGGGAGACCCGCGGGAGATCAGCCTGGTCCTGTCCTTCTTCAGGATCGGGGGCGAGCTCTCACCGTCCTGCTCGTTGTCGTCTTCGTCGTCATCCTCATCGTCATCGTTCGGAGAGAGACGGAGAACGCGGGACCTACGCCGGGGGAGGGGAGCCCTCGACTCTTCGTCAGTCGCCTCGGAGTCAGGCCCTTTTCCACGCTCCCCTCCTTCTTCCTCTTTGCCGGAGTCGCCGGAGGACACGTCCACGGGTCCCTCGGGAACCTCCAGGGGCACGGGCCCTTCCCCGTTGCAGACGGGCATGGACTTCACTACCCGCTCCCAGTCGTCGTGGAGGAACAAGGGCGTAGGAGCGCCCTCCAACCTCGCCACGTTGCCCCCGACCAGAGATTGGAGAACCGCAGCCAGGTCTCCGTCGGCCCAGGCCGCAGGGCTCGGACGGGGCCTCCACATTGGAAGCGAGTACTGCCGAAGTGGAGCCAGCCGGTGCTCCAGGAACTCCCTCAGCAGCGACGCGCCGGTTAGCTTCGCCGCCGCCATGTCGGTCGGCCTCAGATCCGCGTCCATCCTCTCCAACACCATCTTCGCATGGGGATCCTTGAGCTCTGCCCGACCCCAGTTGCTGGAGCTCGTGGGCTGCTCCGTGGGCAAGATCAGCCGAGGGTGGATGCGCTCAGCATCCACCAAGACCCATTTGCTCCTGAAGCCCTCAACCCTCTTCCCAGAGTTCGAGATGGCAATGGCGCCGCCGGACGCGACGAAGCTCGCGCACGCGGAAGCAGTCCCCCGAGAGGTCCGGAGGTAGAAGTAGTGGCGCAGCAAGGCCACTGAGGGCTGCACCCTAACATGTGCTTCGCAATAATAAGCAAAGATTGCCAGGAGGAGGACGAAGTTGGGATGGAGATGCAGAGCCTATAGCTTGTAATGGCGGAGGACAGAGAAGAAGAACTCGGAGAAGGGAGGCACCAGGCCACCAACAATGGCACTTACGAAGAGCGGATAGAAGGTGCTCCTTTTACCCTCAGGGATGGCGGAGCCGGCGTTGAACACCTTCTCCCCGTCGATGCCCCACACCGTCGCCATCCGGCGCAACAGGGCAAGGCCCGCCTCCGACACGTTCGGCGAGTCCAGGGCAGACGAGTACCAAGCCACGGCGGGGGGCTAATGAGGCGCCATGGTTCCCTAGGCTGCGCGGCCAGAGCAGATCTGGAAATCCCGGAGGAAGGAAGGAGAGGCGCAAGAAAGGGGATCTGAGCAGCAACCGGAGAAAGCAAGAAGCAGGGCCTAGGCGGATGCCACTCCTTTATCAACTCGCGCGGTTGATGAGGCGTCCACATCCAGTCAACCGCCATGCGGCGCCCAAGGCCGCAGACTATTAGGGCCCGCGGTGCTTCGCTCTTGCCCTTCCGCCTCCCTGCACAGCCAAGTCCGGGCGCGCCTTGGGCCCGGGGGCTACTGTCGGCATTCTGGGAACGGGGGTCCCCAGACTTGCCTGCCTGCGGTCTGCGGCGTGGCTCAAAGGGGGGCCCAGCACGACCCATCTTCACCAATACAAACTCAAGACCCTCGCGAGGGGCCAAGCCTCGCGGGGCGGACGACATGGAGCTTCCTCAGGCATGGCCTTGTCAGGCTGGCTCGAGAGGAGGCGAAGAGATCAAGGTGGGGTACCTCGCGAGGTGCCCGTGACGCAAGCCATGAAGACCCAGGGCGCCAGGCGGGTGCCAGCCCGCGCAGCATCCTCCTTTCCTCTTTGGTGCAAAGGGGGCAAGCGCAGCCGCGGAGTACCGAGGCATCAGGCAAAGGTTGCCATTTCGGTGCAACGAGACCAAGACCAGGAGGACTACGAGATGGAGGTCACCGTGGAGCCCAAGACGGCGTCATCACAAGAGCTTTGCACAGGTGAAGACTACTTTTGTCAGGATAGCTGATACTTGCTGTCCCCCTTCAAATTAGCCCACCATTGTTGGCTCCCTTCCCGCTCAATATTTGGGAAGAGGACCAGGGCCTCTATAAATAGGACCAGCCACCCACAGAGCAAGGGGGGTGGTAGGAAGAAAGAGGCTCGTTAGAGAGGTTAGAAGCAGAGAGAGAGAGAGAGAGAGAGAGAGAGAAAGGTGGCTGAACTCCTCCCAGCAGTTCATCGCCCCAGCAAAGAATAGACCCTCGCGAGGTTGTTCTTCCTTGTATTGTTCGTCATCATCAGCCCAAGAGGAAATCCACACACCACACACTCGAGTAGGGTACTACACCACAACGGTGGCCCGAACCAGTATAAACCCTGTGTCTCTTGTGCTGTTCTTCCCATAGCTTTGATCCTAGCGTGGCGGAGGCGTGCAGGTAGGTAGGAGGCGAAATCTCTGCGTGCACCCCAGTGTTCGAACCTCAAGGGTCTACCAGAACCCGAAATCCAACATTTGGCACGCCAGGTAGGGGTGCGCAGGAATTCGTCTTCCACCACCCCGTTCTCCTCCGACCATCACGCTCATGTCTGACGCACGTCGGGCCCGCGCGGAGCGCTGGGCTGCCCTCGCTTCCCACGTCGCCCAGAAGCCCCTGTCGGCGGGCGTCCTCGCCGTTCCTCGTCACCTGTCGTCAACGCCGCCACCGGCCCGGCGGGGGACGAGCAGCAGGCATCGTCTCCGCATCCATCCGTGCACCAAGACGGCCGCACCCAACTCTCTCGCTCGCCCCAGCTGGAGGCTCGGGCTGCACTCATCACGGAGAACGAGCTCCTGCGCTACCGTCCCGTCGACGACATCTACGAAGAGTGGCTCGGCCGCATCGCCGAGCTCGTCCGCGCCGCAGGGGGCTCTCCCGCGCCGTCCGTTCTGCTGCACCGCACCCCGCCCCGCGTGGGCGACGAGGCTCCGGCAGCGCCCTGGCCACCTCCTCCTCAAGAAGACGCCATGGCACCAAGGCGTGTGGCCCCTGGGCGGAACCCGCTCCGTCATGTGCCAGCGCGGCAAGAACAGAGCTGCCAAGAAGTCCCTCACCCGCCAGAAGCTGCCCGGGCGCTCCCTGCTCCACCACGTCGCGACCATCCTCCTGCTCCGGCGTGTGGGGACATGCAAGACTAGGCTCTCCATCACCCAAGGCCTCCCGAGGCCACAGCAGGCTGCCGCGCCTACACCACCGAGCTGCGCAGCGTCGCGTGGCTGGGCAAGTTCAAGCCGGACCTGCCTCCCGCTACGATGGCACGGCCGACCCTGCGGAGTTCCTCCAGCTCTACGAGCTGGGCATCGAAGCTGCCAATGGAGACGAGAAGGTCATGGCGAACTGGTTTCCCATGGCGCTCAAGGACGGGGCCCGCACCTGGCTCCTGAACTTGGCTCCAGGCGCAATCTCCTCCTGGGAAGAGATGCGCACCCGCTTCATCGCCAACTTCTAGGGTACTCGCGACCGGCCACCCACCGTGAGCGACATGCACCGCATCAAGCAACAACCCGGGGAGACCCTGCAGAAGTATATACAGCGCTTCAACAACGCACGCCTCAAGGTCCCCAAGATGACTGAGGAGGCCATCATCTCAGCCTTCTCCAATGGCGTGCGCGACGTCAAGATGAAGGAGGAGCTGGCGATGCATGAAGACCTGTGCACTTCTTTGGAGCTATTCAACCTGGCGAACAAGTGCGCCAGGGCTGAGGAAGGGCGTCTCTCCCTCCTCGAGCTGCCTGCCGCAGACCCAGAAGAGAAGAGCTCAAGGCCAAGGAAGTGAAGCGCAAGGGGGCTGCCGTGCTCGCGGCAGAACCAGACACCAAGCGGGGCAGAGATCAGCCCGAACCTCCCAAGGGCAGCCGGTACTGCGTGTACCACGACCTCCACACCCACAACACCAGTGAATGCCAAGAACTCCGAGCCGTACGTGAAGGAAGGATCGGCTGTCGCCCTGACCGTGGTGACCGGGGATACGGCCGAGGAGGAGGAAGGAACGCAGGATGCTAGGAAGATCGTGGCCCGCGCCAGGGGTGGTGCGACCAACCTCGCGAGGATCGCTGGCAAGACCCACCTCGCGAGGGAGGCTGGAGGGATCATCCTCGCGAGGATCGCCCGCAAGGCAACGCAGGCCTCCCACTGTTGCCGCCGCAGCCAAGGAGGAACGAGGACCGCCACCAGGACGAGGAGGCTGGGGGCTTCCAGGAGCCTCGCGCGATCGCCTGCATCCTGGGCGGAGCTCAAGCCCCAGCCTCTCAGCGCATCTTCAAGCAGTTCACCCGTGAAGTGAACACAGTCCTCCCCAGGCTCGAAGCCGTGCGCCCTCTCAGGTGGTCGGCATGAGCTATCACATTCAGCTCAGCAGATCAACTCAAGTGTGCGGCTACGGCCGGAGTCCTCCCGATGCTTTGTTCCCCAATCATCAGCAACGTGGTAGTCACCAAGACCCTCATCGATGGCGGGGCAAGGCTCAACATCCTGTCCGTAGAGACATTCAACAACCTCCAAGTGCCCTACAGCCAGCTTCAGCCAACCAAGCCCTTCTCCGGTATCACCAACGGCTCCACGGTCCCGATTGGGCAGGTCCGCCTCCTTGTCACCTTCGGGGCACGCGACAACTACCGCACCGAGCTCATCGACTTCGACGTCGCTCACATTCGCCTGCCGTACAACGCCGTCCTTGGGTACCCGACGCTGGCCAAGTTCATGGCCGTGACTCACCAGGGCTACAACGTCCTCAAGATGCCAGGAAGCGGCTGAGTCATCATGGTGCCCTTTGAAGAGAAGGACGTGGTGTGTTCCCTGGAGCGAGCCTTTCAGGCCACATCACTGGAAGACCTGGATCGCGGAAGCAGGAGGCTTCCCGAGGCCGCCCCCAAGAAGAAGAAGGCATCATCCGGCCTGGCCCCTTAGGAGGCAGGCCCCTCTGGGCCCGTGCCTGCCCAGGGGAACCTCCTTCAATCGCATAGGAAAGCGCGCCCGGCGCCCTCCTCAGGCAGGGCTCGGGGGCTCTCCCCTGGAGGGCCACCGACCTAGCCAGGGTCACGAGGGAGGCGCTGGGGCACCACATGGAGGCGTGTTTCGAAGCACGTTTCCCTCAAGAAGGATCAAGGCAAGGAGATCCAGACCCACAGGAGTTCATCAGTGAGGCCATTCAGGAACTACAGGAGTCCAGAGTCATGAGAGGCGCTCGCCGCCTACCAGCAATGGCTCCCCATCCAGGCGAGGATGGCGGGCTGCGTGTTTGCATTGACGTACCAGGGCTCAACCGAGTCGCCTCCCTGGGGCGCCTCTGGCCCTCACGAGTGGGGCGCTGCGGAGGTCCACCCCACAGCTACGTCCGCATGCCTTACGTCTTGGCGAGCGCGGCTGACACACACCAGCGCCTCATGAGGGGCATCACGGAGGCACAAGAGGCCAGGTGCTCCGCAGCCCTGGCGGAGATGGAGATGGCCCGCGAGGAACCACCCGCGCCTCCGGAGCCTCCCGAGGCCCCTGGGCCTGGGGGCTCATGAGGATCGGCTTCCGCAGCCCACCGAGCCGGCTACACCAACACCCCTTCGTCCTCAACGTCATCAGGTGACATCTTTCAAGTTTCACTTCCGGCTGGGAGCGCCCCCAGGGCTGCATTATTCCCAGGCCGTGTGGGTCTGTCCCTGCGGCGTGTATCCCTTTTATTTCGCGTCGTTAGCTTACCTTGTTGGGGGCGCCCCTCAGGTTGCATGATCCCCAAGTCGCTCAGGCCTGACCCAGTGATCTCCGTATCTATTTGAACGAATCCACTCCTTCACGGCTAACGTGTTTTACCTAGTTGCCTGCTCAGCTGACGCCAACTAACGGAGCTGCTCCCAAACGGCACGACGCTTGCGCATGGGTCCGTCCCTGCAATGCTGACAAACCTGGATGGCTGAGCTCTGTCCGCGGCAGCCCCGCATAGCGTCACCTCGTCAAGCCTTCAGTGCCTCACTACCCTTCGGAAGCAACCAACGGCTGACCGTCAATTGTTATGGCAACTCCTTGCTCTTTATATGATGGACCTGCAGGACCTCCTGAAGGAGCTGCGTCAGGCGAGGCTCTTGCTGTGTCTCCTTCGCTCTCGTCCGCGCGAACCGCTTGCACGTTAAAGGGGGGGTGCCTGAGCATCGCGACTCAGGGCTCCTACTGGCTCTCCAGCCCTCAACCACTGGCCTTAACCACGGCATCGCGACCTGGCATACCAGCGACGGCTGAGACTCGCTCGAGGGCCGGGACCCGAGGACGTAGAGCAGAAAGGGGAGAAAAGGCGAGAGGGGAGAGACACACGAGGACCTCTCCGAGCAACCTCGCGCCTGCCGATGCACAGATCCTGCCACACACCAGAGAGTGGCCCCTGATCCTTGAGATAAGTTATCACCCGGAAGCGCCAGCTACCGTGGCACCATTCCTGCACCTAATGCTATCCCATGTTAGCGACGTCGCTCCCCTTTCTCACCGAACGATGGCTGCTTGGGCGCCAAAGGGGACCTCCTGAGCATCACGACTCAGGGGCTCTTACCGGACTCCGGGTCGCTCACCTCCTGGCCTTGCCCACGGCATCGCGACCTGGCATACCAGCAACGGCTGAAGCCGCCTTGGGACTGGGACCTGTCGGCGCAGAGCACCAAGCCCTCGTGAGGTTCTAAAGGGAGGACCGAGCTAAGACGGGATGAGCAACTCGTGCAAATCTACGACAAGGGTTATATTAACAAAACAGGATCACATGCACCTTACAAGCCCCCACAGGGCGCGTTTTTGGTTCCTCGCGGGGAACAGATCCTAAAGAGACGCAAACTACGCGCATCACTACAAAAGACGCCATCATCAACAGTGGGCCATTAAGCACCGACGCCAACCCCATCCAGATCAGAGTTGGCGGCGGCCTGGCGAGCCTGCCCTGCTCCGGGAGCGGCGCTGGCTCGGGGGCTCGTAGCTGTCGTCGCTCGTCTCCGGAGTCGCGAAGGGCTCGCCGGAGTCGCTGGAGCCTCCGACGTCTCCACCACCTGAGGAGCCGCCAAGGGAGCGATTGGCGAGCCCAGTCCTCGTCGCAGCAGGGCCCTGGCAGCCTTCACCGGGGCAGCACTCCACCCGGCACCCGTTCGCGTCAAAGACCTTGAGGAGCATCACCGAAGCACCGTCGTAGTCTAAGTGGATCGCGAAGACGCCCCTTGTCCTGCAAACCCGGGCAATCTCTCTCTAGCCCCGGGTCATGTAGACCTCGCCCGGGGCGACGACCGCGACCTCCGCCTCGGTCGTGAGGGTGCTGCAGCCGATGTGCTGCAGCCAGAGCTCCAGGGGCTCCCCCTGCGGGATGACGGAGGTGAAGAAGGGAGGAAGGCGGATCCAAGACTAAAGAGGAACGGCGACATGGAGCACGAACTCTTGGGAGGAGCCCTCGGTGTGGGCCCCAGGGGGGACGAACCACACCTTCGTGACCCGTCGGCGCCGACGGCGGCGCCGCCCGTGGTGGTCGGCATCAGCTCCTTCGGGGCCCTCGACATGGGCGTACAATGGAAGCAGGAACCCCGGCGGTGCCCGCTCGCCCCAAGGCCTCGACACCACCTGAAGGGCCCCCTCGTCCGGGCCACGGTGGACATGCCGTTTCTTCGGCAGAAGTGGGTCTGCTCCCTCTCGGGGAGCCTTTTCCTTCTCTGCCGACGAGAACCGGTGGATTGGAGCCATCACGGCAAGACGGAGCAAGAATCGGGAAGAAGGAGAAGCAAGGAGGGATGGACTGGAAGGGCGCACGACATTCCGTACTTATAACCGGCGGAGGCCAACCGCCGACCTCCACGATCGCAGGTAATCATGACCCGTTTCGCATGCAGGGACTTGTCCAATCCGTGCAGTTGCCAAGGCGCCGTGGGGAATTGGAGGCGCCCACGTCCAGTCAACTGCCACGCGGCGCCAAAGGCCGCAGGCTGTTAGGGCCCGCGGCGCTTCGCTCTTGCCCTTCCGCCTCCCTGCACGGCCAAGTTCGGGCGCGCCTTGGGCCCGGGGGCTACTGTTGGCGTTCTGGGAACGGGGGTCCCCAAACTTGCCTGCCTGCAGCTTGCGGCGTGGCTCAAAGGGGGGCCCAGCATGGCCCATCTTCACCAATACAAACTCAAGATCCTCGCGAGGGGCCAAGCCTCGCGAGGCGGACGACATGGAGCTTCCTCAGGCATCGTCAGGCTGGCTCGAGAGGAGGCGGAGAGATCAAGGCGGGGTACCTCGCGAGGTGCCCGTGACGCAAGCCATGATGACCCAGGGCGCCAGGCGGGTGCCAGCCGCGCAGCGTCCTCCTTTCCTCTTTGGTGCAAAGGGGGCAAGCGCAGCCGCGGAGTACCGAGGCATCAGGCAAAGGTTGCCATTTTGGTGCAACGAGACCAAGACTAGGAGGACTACGAGACGGAGGTCACCATGGAGCCCAAGACGGCGTCATCACCAGAGCTTTGCGCAGGCGAAGACTACTTTTGTCAGGATAGCTGAAACTTGCTGTCCCCCTTCAAATTAGCCCGCCATTGTTGGCTCCCTTCCCGCTCAATATTTGGGAAGAGGACCAGGACCTCTATAAATAGGACCAGCCACCCACCGAGCAAGGGGTTGGGGGTGGTAGGAAGAAAGAGGCTCGTTAGAGAGGTTAGAAGCAGAGAGAGAGAGAGAAAGGTGGCTGAACTCCTCCCAGCAGTTCATCGCCCCAGCCAAGAACAGACCCTCGCGAGGCTGTTCTTCCTTGTATTGTTCGTCACCATCAGCCCAAGAGGCAATCCACACACCACACACTGGAGTAGGGTATTACACCACAATGGTGGCCCGAACCAGTATAAACCCTGTGTCTCTTGTGTTGTTCTTCCCATAGCTTTGATCCTAGCGTGGCGGAGGGGTGCAGGTAGGTAGGAGGCAAAATCTCCGCGCACCGCAGTGTTTGAACCTCAAGGGTCTGCCGGAACCCGAAATTCGACACTATCCCCCTAACTGCACTGTAGGGTACGACACCAGCAGCTTCAGAATGGATTATTGATAGTGGGTGTACCAATCACATGACTGGCAAGCGAAGCCTTCTCATGGACTCAACCTTACGTCCATCTGACAGAAGTCACATCACATTTGCTAACACTGGTAAAAGCAAGGTATTGGGTCTAGGTAGAGTTGCAATCTCAAAGGATCAACACATGGATAAAGTCATGCTTGTTGAATCCCTTGGTTTCAACTTAATGTCTATCTCAATGCTTTGCGATTTAAACATGATTGTGATGTTTGGAAAATATTGTTGCCTTGTTCTAATGGAATCTGACAAGTCTCTAGTGTTTGAAGGGTATCGGAAAGATGATTTGTACGTGGTAGATTTCTCAGCAGGACCACAACTTGCTGTATGTCTTCTAGCAAAAGCTTCTGAATGCTGGCTCTTGCATCGGAGGCTAGGGCATGCTGGCATGAGGAACCTCCACACCCTTGCAAGGAAGAAGCATGTCATAGGCATTGAGGGCGTCAAGTTCAAGAAAGATCACTTATGCGGTGCCTGTGAAGCAGGAAAGATGACGAGGACCAAGCATCCCTCGAAGACAATCATGACAACGACTCAACCCTTCGAACTGCTCCACATGGATCTTTTCGGTCCACTCATTACTCAACTCTTACTACTACTGCTTGTCTCTATGGCTTTGTCATTGTTGATGATTATTCAAGATATACCTGGGTGCATATAATCCTCTACAAGACTGAAGTGCAGGATGTCTTCAGATGCTTCGCCAATCGAGCAATGAACAACTATGGCGCCAAGATAAAGCACATCAGAAGTGACAATGGCACTGAATTCAAGAACACTGGCCTAGATACATATCTTGATACCTTGGGCATCACACATGAATTCTCAGTTCCGTACACGCCACAGCAAAATGGCGTCGTCGAACGCAAGAACAGAACACTTATTGAGATGGCCCGGACGATGCTTGATGAATACAAGACTCCAAGAAAATTCTGGCCTGAAGCCATTGATACTGCATGCCATATCATCAACCATGTTTATCTTCACAAGCTTCTGAACAAGACATCCTATGAGCTCCTTACTGGCAAGAAGCCAAATGTCAGTTACTTCAGAGTATTTGGCGCTAGGTGTTGGATCAAGGATCCACATCACACTTCAAAATTTGCACCAAAAGCACATGAGGGTTTTATCCTTGGATATGAAAAGGATTCACACTCCTACAAAGTCTTCAACCTTTTTCACTATAAAGTGGTAGAAACGGTGGATGTGCGGTTTGATGAGACGAACGGCTCACAAAGAGAGCACCTGCCAAATGTCCTAGATGAAGTTCCATCTAGTGAATCAATCAAACTTATGGGAACTAGAGAAATCATACCGTCTGAAGCTCAGCCTGAAGAGGAACTTATCATCTCCGCACCTGATCAACCTGAAGACAATGCTCAGCCTGAAGACAATCCCTCTAACGATGACAATGATCAGCAAGAGCAAAATCTTCGTCCTGTACATCCTCGTGTTGCAAATGAAGTACAGATTGAGAGAATAATTGATAGCATCAATGCACCAGGTCCACTCACTCATTCAAGGGCAACACAACTAGCAAATTTCTGTGGGCACTTCGCATTTGTCTCAATACCTGAACCCAAGAAAGTTGAAGAAGCCTTCTTGGAACCTGAATGGATTCAAGCTATGCAAGAAGAGCTTCAACAGTTTGAGCTGAATAATGTATGGGAACTGGTTAAGCGTCCTGATCCTCGCAAGCACAATATAATAGGCACCAAATGGATATATCGCAACAAGCAAGATGAGCATGGTCAAGATGTCAGACACGAAGCTCGTCTCGTTGCTCAAGGATACACTCAAGTTGAAGGGATTGACTTCGATGAAACATTTGCTCCTATGGCTAGACTTGAAGCCATACGCATACTGCTGGCCTATGCAAATCATCATAACATTCTTCTGTATCAAATGGATGTGAAGAGCGCCTTTCTAAATGGCAAGATTGAAGAAGAAGTGTATGTTGCACAACCGCCTGGATTTGAAGATCCAAAACATCCTGACATGGTGTACAAGCTCAACAAGGCACTATACGGCCTCAAACAAGCCCCTCAGGCTTGGTATGACACACTCAAATACTTCCTGAAGAGCAAAGGCTTCAAACCTGGTTCCCTCGATCCCACTCTCTTCACGAAGACATATGATGGTGAACTGTTTGTGTGCCAAATACATGTGGATGACATTATCTTCGGCTGCACCAATTAGAAATACACTGACGAGTTTGGATATATGATGCAAGAGCAATATCAGATGTCCATGATGGGTGAACTGAAGTTCTTCCTTGGTCTTCAATGTCAGCAGCGCAACGACATATTCATATCTCAAGAGAAGTATCTCAAAGATTGCCTGAAGAAATTTGGGATGCAAGACTGCAAAGGCTTCACAACTCCAATGCCAGCCAAACATCATCTGGGTCCCGACGACAATGGTAAAGAGTTCGATCAAAAGGTATACCGCTCCATGATTTGGTGTTTACTTTATCTATGTGCATCTAGGCCAGATATTATGCTTAGTGTTTGCATGTGTGCTCGATTCCAAGCAGCACCAAAGGAATCGCTTCACTTAGCTGTGAAGCGAATTCTTCGATATTTGGCTCACACCCCAACATTAGGATTATGGTATCCCATGGGCTCAGAGTTTGATCTGGTTGGATTCTCGGATGCTGATTATGCTGGTGACAAGGTGGATCGCAAGTCTACATCAGGCACATGTCATTTTCTAGGACGATCACTTGTATGTTGGTCTTTAAAGAAGCAGAACTGTGTATCTCTCTCCACTGCTGAATCTGAATACATTGCTGCTGGATCTTGCTGCGCTCAGCTTCTATGGATGAAGCAAACACTCAAAGACTATGGCATTCATCTGAAGCAAGTGCCACTCTATTGCAACAACGAAAGCGCCATCAAGATTGCCAACAACCCAGTTCAGCACTCGAAGACAAAGCACATTGAAATTCGTCATCACTTTCTCAGAGATCATGTTGTGAAGGAAGACATTGATATCATACACGTCAACACTGAAGAGCAATTGGCAGATATCTTCACCAAGCCCTTGGATGAGAAGAGGTTTTGCAAGTTATGGTGTGAGCTAAATATCTTGGAATCCTCAAATGTCCTGTGATCAGGCACCCATCCTAACACTTATGCATATTGATGACTTAGATGTGCAACACACGAAGTAAATTATGTCTTCAATCAATGAAGACTTACATTCTAAGTGTGAATACATTAATGTGGAATTTGACTTCGGAGCGCCACGATAATTGTGCGCCGTGTCTGGGTCTAATACTTCCTATACGGTGGGTAACGCCACCACCAAATTCTTCTGTTTGAAGTGTTTCACCCATGCATTACATTTGCTATGTCTTCACATTTGGTTTGGCTTCAATCTCAACCTGTCTTCATTATTATCTTCACTATGTTGATTATATATATATACTAGTGTTCTGTCCTCTACAGCATTCACTTATAACTATGTCTTTTTGTTGAATCTTTTAAACTAAGTGAATGTGATCGGACCCTAACCTCTCTATGCTTTCTATCTCAAACTCTATCTCTCCAAATCATATGCATTCTCTTGAAACTGTCGAATGTCTTCTCTGCGTCCTTGTCAGCAGAAGATACAGAGACAAACATTAAGTCCGTTTTCAATGCTAATTCCTTCACCTGAAACCCGGAGAAGTGGGAACGACCACCCGACAATCCAGGCGTGCGTGGGAACCTGGAACAACCTCTGATATGTTGCATGATGGCCACGTGTCCTTCAGATGTGAATTGCCAGGGGCATCTGTGTAATAACACTGTGCCGTCCCTGTCCCTATAAATACACGCCTCACCACAGTCATTATCCTTTCTTCCACTCTTGCACAAACCCTAGCGCCACCGCTAGCCCTTGACGACGCCGGTGACGAAGCGCTTAGCTGCCGCGACCTCACGGACGTCGTCTTCACGCCGGCCGCGGACATCGTCTTCTCCGCCGTCGCCAAGTTAGGGCACGGATGATCAAACTACTCGGCCTCATCGCCCTCACCGTCTAGCAGTTCTTCGTGTGGTAAATAAAACTTCCGTTTTACGGCCCCTTTGATCCTATAGATTCATCACTTTCTGCCACACGAAGTTTCTATTCACACAAGTTGGATCTATTTCATACTGCATCTCATAATATGCCTAGTATGTTCACTTATGCTTCTAAAAGTAGTTAGATTCCTCACTTATATTGATCCATGGATTCGTACAAATCTGGAACCAACTCTTTATCTATGAGTGAATGTCTTCGCACGTTGAGGTCAATGTCTTCTAAACTGATTTATCTTCAAAATCTTCTGAGAATGCATATGACCTCTTCCCCTTCCCTCGCACCTTAATGCTGTCACAGGTACATGTCCGTGGGAGAATCCCTTGGTTCTCATAGTCTGCATTCATTTGCAGAATTCTTATAGCATCATATAGATTCTCCCAAGGCTAGTTCATGTTTGTCCATCAAGCGAAAGCCTTTGAAGCCTTTGAACATGTTGAAGCCATTCAGTTTAAAGTTCATGGCTGCAGAGAAATCAGTAAGGAAGGGTGGCAGAAAGCGTCGAGGTGAAACATCAAGAGATTTGACCGATGATCTCTCAGAGCTGTACAAGACAGATCCAGAAGAGGATTACAATCAGCGCAAGAAACGAATCCAATGGATTTGACGATATTGGGAAGAACAGTGGTTCAAGTACAGGTTTGTGACCAAGGAATATGCTGAGAAGAATGCCATCAAGCGACCATGGGGAGACATCCTATACAGAAATCTTCAACCCAGGTCCAGAGATGAAGCCATTGAACAAGGCTTCTATCCCTGCATGGTCCGTGGACCACAGCCTGTGGATGCTGACCCATCGTCATTGCTATGGTGTTGTGACGACAATCTGTTCAAGCGCAACTTCCAGTTTGCCCAGAATTCGGCGAAGCAGAACAAGAAGTCATTGGGACTAGACTTCAACCCTGGTCCCTCTGCTCCCCGTGCCGATGGCACCCGCGAAGCTGAACCCAATCTTGTTGGGCCCTTCTACAACCTGGAAGGTCTCATCACTCATATCATGGTTCAAGGGACAACCGTGGATGAGCCTATAGATGACGATGAATCTGATGAAGCACCTGCACCGCCGAAGCCAAAGAAACTGAAGTAGCCTAAAGCTTCAAAGCCTGCCTCAGCACCAAAAATCTCACGGGCGAAGCCACTGGCTGCTGCACCTCCTGAAGACAGTGTGCAGTCTGAAGATTTGTCACGCATCTCCAAGCCCTCGAGAGTGAAGATGCCTTTGCAACACACCAGCCAAGAACTGACTGCTGCTGCTATTCTGCGCAATGACACCATTGATCTGTCCAGCGATGAAGATCTTGCAGATGACGCTCTTGAGCAACTGATCAAGAGCAAAGAAGAAGCAGAAATCTTCAATGATTTGCCTCTCTTTGACGTGGCAATCATCCACAACTTCATTGATGAATGGTTTGACATGCCCAACCTCAGCTTTGATGATCTGCAACTTCCAATTGGCCTCAGTGTCGCCTTCCATGGCGCCATTGCTTCAGAGCTAGCTCTAGCTCAGTGCATCGTTGAACTGAAGCAAAAGATTGACTTTGAGAAAGCTCAGTTCAAGAAGCACATGGCCAAGCTCAGCGTGCAAGAGGTCAAAAACTTCAAGATCATGCTGCACGAGCTCAAAGAAGCCTTTCTCAATAAGCGTGAAGAAGCTCAAGGTTCTCGTGAGCGCATGAAGAGCCTGGCTGACAAGTGTGTGCAAGCCTACAATGAGGGTAAGAAGCGCAAGGCTCTTGGTCGTCCTGGCATCGATCCCAGGATGGCTGCAAAGAAGAATAAGAAGCCATCTATGACCTAACCCGAAGCACCAAGGCAGGAAGCAAATCCCATTGTCTTCCCGGCCAGCATGACTGGCTCGAAGCCAAAGGTCAGGTCAACCGCTTCAGAACTGAAGAAGACGAGGACTGCTGAGGCTGAAGCCAGAAAGAGGAAACATCCTGAAGCCTCTGATGCTGCTCCCTCCAAGAAGAAGCGCAAGACCAAGAAGGATCGGGCTGCTCCCACAGAGCCCTTAGTTGTTGAACCTATCTCAATGGTTCGCCCTGCATCTGCACAACAAGAGCACCAACTGATTGTCCGTGAGCCTGCTTCCACAGAGGCTCATGAAGCTGAAGACATTCCAACAGTTGATCCCACCGCTGCTGAAGACATTGGTCACCATGACAATGTTGAAGATGATGTAGTTCTTCCTCAGACCGAGCACCAACTGGTATCATCGCCTGTGCTTACGCACAGCGAACTCATCAGCATTGGTCGTCCTCTAACGCCAATTGCACATGATGCATCATGGGCTGATCACCCACAACAACAAGTCACACCACCCCGGCAAGAAGAAGAAGATGACTTTGAGGCCCAGCCAACTCCATCTCCGATTCTGAGGCCAAAGCTGCTGAAGACATTCCGGCTGCATCAGCCGACGACACACAAGAAGAACGTGTTCCTACTCCCCCCATTACTGAAGAAGCTGTTCTCGAGGAGAACGTGTCTATGCCCGACCCTCCAGCTCATCAATTGGAGGTTGAGAATCTCGAGGCTGCCACCACCAACACAAATGACGCCAATGATGTTGTCATGGCTCAAGCAAATGTGGAGCCTGCACCAACCAATGTGCTAGAAGTCAATGAAGCCAATGATGCAACTGCTCCTGTTCCTACGCCTGCTGCTGGTCCTCAGTTTGACTATCACGTTGAGCACAGATCTCAGGTACAGAAGCCAATGCCAAGGTTGCCCAGGTTTCCAGGTCCTGCATTAGCACCCGGATCCTTTAATATCAACGGCTTCAAAGCAGACAACGCCTTCTTCAATAGCGCCAAGAACCCCTACTCAAGGGAAAGAATATCTTCTGATCAGTTCTAGAGCTATCCGCAGCGAAGTTATTACTCATGCATTCTGTACAATCAAGGTCGCATTTTCCCTCATATGCGTCTTGACACTGAAGCCATAACTGGTCTGCCTTGCTTGGAAGAAGCTCTGGATTGCTTCAAAGAGTCTGGATTGTTGCCGTTTGTCACCGACCAAGAGCACTAGAACAAAGAATTGCTGCTCCAATTCTATGCCACTCTTCATATTCATGGCTACAACAGAGATCCGAAGACTTGGGTCCTTGAGTGGATGACCGGCAATGTTCATCACGAAGCCAAAGCCTTTGATATCATTGAGATCACTAGTCTGCCCACTCCTGGAGATCTTTATGAACCTGGTTGTCAGCTTCACAGTGCATCTATGGAGAGCATCTTTTAGAAGCCTGAACCAAACATGAGTCAGATGCTTAGCATGATGAAGCCTTTGCCTCCCGATGCTGCATATCCTAAGGAGTTCTTTGTTGAAGACCTTGAGTATTTGCCACGCACTATCTATCACATTATCAGGCGAACTCTCTGGCCCAGCAAAGGACATTCCCCACATGCAAAGCTGGAAGGTGCAATGAAGACTTTGGTCTTTTATATTCTTCACGGCAAATGCTTCAATGCACAAGACTTCTTCATCCGCCAACTTGCTGCATCAGGATCTGATCTTTTTGGCTTGAAGTTTTACGCTCCATGGATAATGCAGCTGATCAAACTACACTCAGCTGTCTCATATCAGCCCTCTGCTCGCAATCATCGGATCTTTCTGCCTGACGTTGATATGTCCGTTGAAGCCATCTATCCAGAGCCTGCCAAGGAGCCTCTTAGTCTTCAGAATGCTGAGCATCAAAGTTTCTCTCAAAACATTGAAGGAGTTGAAGCGGTCACTCGTGTTTATCCTCTGTCTGGTACTACACGTGCACCTCATCATGCCCTCACTGAAGCCACTGAAAGCACCATTGCCCAACGGCCCAAGAAGCGATCTCGTGTTCTCAATGACCGAGAGCTTCTGGTTGCCCTTCATCAGAAACAGGATAGGCATCATGACTGGTTGAAGCGCCAAATGCAAAGCCCCTTGGTGGATGTCAACCGCATTCGCAATCTTGCCACCAAGAATGCCTTTGTTTCCCATGAAACCTGTCGGCGTACATGGAAAGGGCTGACGTTTATGTGTTCTAAAGATGATCTTCAAGAGGATGGCTTCTCTGAACGTTTCAAGTTTGACTCCACACCTCCAAGAAGGACTGTGCTGCGACGAACTCCGTCTCTTGAAGACTCTGAGTTCTCTTCCTCCGCGGCAACTATGAATGCCAGAGTGATCTAGGATGAAGACGATGCCACTTCACCGCCCCCTACTTCTGCATGCATCGACACTGCCCTGAGTTTGTCTGCACCGCCGAACAATACCGATGACCTTGCTGCTTCACCTACTCCTCATGGGAACGAGTAGATGCTCTATGTCTTCAAACCTTTTTGGTCCTAACTGACAAAAGGGGGAGAAGCATATGAGTTTGATAGTCTTCAAGCGGGTCCATATGGGCAGTTACTTTATGTTTTGCCTAGTGTTTACAACTCCTGTTTTGATACATTTGGTTCTTTGAGTTGTAACACTTAAACTCGATGGTCGTCTGCTACTTATTTGCAATTCTGTGATGTGATGATAAATTCCGCATGTGCGACGATAAATTCCGCACTTAGATCATTTTGCAGACGTCCATTTTTCATTATGCATATCATTATCTTCACATACTTTTCATGCATGATGAATTGTCATCATAAGTTGAAGAGGATCTCCACAAGTACAACCTGCCATGTGAATTTGCATTCCAAAAGCAAATTACTTATATGCACATCTTCAGGGGGAGCCCTTACAACTTATGAAGACAATTCCCTATCCTTTACAATTTCACATATTATATTCCCCATTGAAAACTTCAACTAGTTTGTCATCAATCACCAAAAAGGGGGAGATTGTAAGTGCATCTAGTGCCACCCCTAGTTGGTTTTGGAGTATTGACGACAAACCTAGTTGAGGGACTAATGTGTTTGTGAGAATTGCAGGATAACACAGGTAGAAGTCCCTCATTGATTCGGTTTTCCTACCAGAGATGACCCCTAAAATTGTATGAAGACATTGAAGTCAAAGGTGGTATGTGAAGACATTCACATTGAAGACTATGACGGGAGAGGACATCGCGTGAAGACTATGGAGCACGAAGACTTAGCAGTTTTGTCGTTTTGTGTTTTTCTTTGTTGAGTCATAGGAACCACCGTACTGTTAAGTGGGGTCCAAGAGAACCAGTCAGAATGAATGAAGTGATGCTTAACCAAAATCCTATGTCTTCGAGTGAAGACTATGAGAGCAAATCTTGTCCAGAGTTGGATAAGTCAGCCTTGCTTGTAGCCCAAGTAAAGTTGCCGTGTGCATTTGAAATCTAACCGTTGGAACACGTGTCAGTTCCTTAGTGACCCAGGGTCATTTCGGACAAATCAGGTTGGGTTGCCTAGTGGCTATAAATAGCCCACCCCCTACAACCATAAATGGTTGGCTGCTCAGAGTTAGAGTACGGCTTTTGTCGTTTCAGAGCAACCCACCTCGAAGCCTTTGAGAGAGAATTCCTTGCGAGGATAAAGCCCTAAACACCCAGAGCCAAAGAGTGTTAGGCATCACTTAAGTCTTCCTGTCTGTGTGATCTAAAGACTTATTACACTTGAGGACTGTGAATCCTCCAGCCAGTTAGGCGTCGTGTTCTGAGCATCCAAGAGTCATTGCGGATCGCCGGTGAATGAAGTCTGTGAAGGTTTGGAAGTCTACCTTGAAGACTTACCAGAGTGATTGGGCGAGGACTGGGTGTCCTTAGCTCAAGGGGAATAAGGTGAAGACGAGGTCTTCTGAGTTGAATCTCAGCCTCCCCAACCAGACATACAGTTGTCACAGCAACTGGAACTGGTCCAGCAAATCATTGTCTTCGACGAGTCACTGGTTTCATCCTTCCCTTCCCTTTGCTTACTGTTGGTCCTTGTGAATTCATTGTATGATTGCATTATCTTTTGTCTTCACTGAGTGACTACCTGTTCTGTTTGGCTTCACAATATCTTCCTACCTGATCTTACTGCCTAGCAGCTATTAGTCATTATGCTTTCACTTCATTGAATACTTGACTATGGTTTGCCTAGTGTAGTCTACCTTCCGCTGCATGGTAATAGGTTTAGTTCTATCGTGTCTTCGAAACTTCCATGTTTTGAAGACTTTCATAAAAATCGCCTATTCACCCCCCTCTAGTCGATCACTAGCACTTTCAGTAGCTTTCGATCTGCTCCAGATGGCCAAGCGAGTTGGCCCGCAGAGTGAAGCTGCCAAACATGAAGATCTGTCCGGGGAGGAAGACTCCCCCTTGGGCAGCATCATTGTAGATGATTAAAGGAGCCATCGAACCTCTTGACGACGGCAGAGTGGAACTCTCAATGAAAGCACCAATGTCGGTGTCAAAATCGGCGGATCTCGGGTAGGGGGTCCCGAACTATGCGTCTAAGGTCGATGGTAACAGGAGACAGGGGACACGATGTTTACCCAGGTTCGGGCCCTCTCTATGGAGGTAATACCCTACGTCCTGCTTGATTGATATTGATTAATATGAGTATTACAAGAGTTGATCTACCATGAGATCATAATGGCTAAACCCTACAGGTCTAGCTTGTGAGGCTATGGTAATGAATATTTCTCCTATCCAGACTAAGTCCTCCGGTTTATATAGACACCGGGAGGATCTAGGGTTACACAAGGTCCGTTACACATATTTGGTCGCCAAGGAGAGTGCCATACAGACACGGGTGCAGTCTTCAGTCTTTGTGTTCTTCACAGCCCATCAGTCCGGCCCATGGCTAACAGTCCGGACGCCCGAGGACCCCTTAGTCTAGGACTCCCTCAAAGACCAAGAAAGCCAAGAAGCCCAAGAATATTTTCGGGCATGAGTTGACTCCAGCTGTTGTTCCAAGGAACAAAGATGACACCATTGATCTGTCCAGTGACGAAGATCTTGGTGATGATGCCCTTGAGCAGCTAATCAAGAGCAAGCAAGAGGCGGAGATCTTCAACGATCTACCCCTCTTTCATGTTGATATACTGAACAACTTCATTGTTGAGTGGTTCGACGACCAGAGCATCAGCGTTGATGATCTTCAGCTTCCTATGGACATCAATGTCACATTTCATGGAGCTATTGCCAATGAGCTAGCCGTGGCTCAGAAGATAGTCGAGCTCAAGAACAAAATTGATTATGATAAGGCTCACTTCAAGAAGAACATGGCCAAGCTCAGCATGGCAGATGTTCAAATCTTCAAAGAGATGACGCATAATCTCAAGGAAGAGTTTCACAAGAAAAGGGAAGAAGCTAAAGGTTCAAGAGAGCACATGAAGTACTTTGCAGAGAAGTGCGTTCAAGCACATAATGAAGCCGAAAAGCGCAAAGCTCTTGGGCACCCTGGCATCGACCCAAGGATGGCTGCCAAGCCAACAAAGAAGTTTGCCGTGGCCCGAACTGAAGCATCAAGGCAGGAGGAACCTCGCATTGTCTTCCCTACCATCAAGAGGGCCCGAACCTGGGTAAAACTTCGTGTCCCTTGCCTCCTATTACCATCCGGCCTAGACGCACAGTTCGGGACCCCCTACCCGAGATTCGCCGGTTTTGACACCGACATTGGTGCTTTCATTGAGAGTTCCTCTGTGTCGTCGCCGTCAGGCTTGATGGCTCCTACTATCATCGATAGCGATGCAGTCCAGGGTGAGACCTTCCTCCCCGGACAGATCTTCGTCTTCGGCGGCTTCGCACTGCGGGCCAATTGACTTGGCCATCAAGAGCAGATCGAAAGCTATGCCCCTGGCCATCAGGTCAGATTTGGAAGTTTAAACTACACGGCTGACATCCGTGGGGACTTGATCCTCGATGGATTCGAGCCACTGCCGAGCGCTCCGCACTGTCACGACGAGCATGATCTAGCTCTGCCGCCGAACAGTGCCCTGGAGGCCACACCCGTATCGGCTTCGACCCATAATTCGGAGCCAACTGCGCCGATCAAGGATGGGTGGTTGGACGCCGCCTCGGGGGCTGCGATCCCAACAGCAATCGAGCCGAACACCAGCCCCGCACTCCGTGAGACTCGTGACTCCAAAGAGCCGGACTCCTCTCCGGACTCTGAACCCTCCGCGCCCTTGCCGATCGAATCCGATTGGGCGCCGATCATGGAGTTTACTGCCACGGACATCTTTCAGCACTCGCCTTTCGGTGATATTCTGAAGACACTAAAGTCTCTCTCTTTATCAGGAGAGCCCTGGCCGGACTACAGTCAGCAAGGTTGGGATACGGATGATGAAGAGATTCAAAGCCCACCCACCACCCACTTTGTAGCCATTGTCGACGATTTAACCGACATGCTCGACTTCGACTTTGAAGACATCGACGGTATGGATGCTGATGCAGGAGACAATGAAGAACCAGCGCCTATTGGGCCCTGGAAAGCCACCTCGTCATATGACATATACATGGTGGACACCCCAAAAGAAGGAAATGGCGATGGAACAGCGGAGGATGACCCCTCCAAGAAACAGCCTAAGCGCCGGCGTCATCGGCGCCGCTCAAAATCCTGCCAAAGCAAATACGGTGATTCCAGCATGGGAGATAATAATACTCCGGAGATTGCTGAAGAAACCCCCCTCCAGCAGGATTCAGCACAGGAGGATGGAGAAGCCAGCCCTCATGAGAGAGTGGCCGACAGAGAGATCGAGGACGATAACTATACGCCTCCCTTCGAAGACGAGGCAAGCCTCGACGACAACGAATTCGTCGTGCCAGAGGATCCCGTCGAGCAAGAGCGTTTTCAACACAGGCTTTATGGCCACGGCAAGAAGCCTCAAGAAAAAATAGCAACAGCTTAGAGCTGATCAAGATTTGCTAGTCGACAGATGGACTGAAGTCCTTGCGGCCGAAGAGCATAAACTCGAACGCCCCTCTAAGAGCTACCCAAAGCGCAGGTTGCTACCCTGATTAGAGGAGGAAGCACTTAAACCTACATCACCAGCACTTGACACGGGCGACCGGCCACCTCGTGGCCGCGACAGAGAGGCCTCTCGGCCCTCCACTCAAGCCGCACCCCGTACGAAGGCACAGGAAAATGCACCAGACCTGCGAGATATGTTGGAGGACAAGGCAAGGCAAACAAGATCGATCTACGAATCGCATGGGTGCCCCACGACTCGAGACAATAACCGTCACGCCGGACACAAATCCGGTAGGGCCGAACACAGTAGACAAAGCTCATTGGAGCTACGTCGTGATATAGCCCAATAGAGAGGCGCCGCACACCCACTATGCTTCACAGACGAAGTAATGGATCATCAAATCCCCGAGGGTTTCAAACCCGTAAACATCGAATCATATGATGGCACAACAGATCCTGCGGTATGGATCGAGGATTATCTCCTTCATATCCACATGGCCCGCGGCGATGATCTCCACGCCATCAAATACCTCCCACTCAAGTTTAAAGGACCAGCTCGGCATTGGCTTAACAGCTTGCCAGCAGGATCAATCAGTTGCTGGGAGGACCTGGAAGCCGCATTCCTCGACAATTTCCAAGGCACTTATGTGCGACCACTAGACGCCGATGACCTAAGCCACGTAATTCAGCAGCCAGAGGAATCGGCCAGGCAATTCTGGACACGGTTCCTAACAAAGAAAAATCAAATAATCGACTGTCCAGACGTAGAGGCCCTAGCAGCCTTCAAGCACAATATCCGTGACGAGTGGCTTGCCCGGCACCTAGGACAGGAAAAGCCGAAATCTATGGCAGCACTCACGACACTCATGACCCGCTTTTGTGCGAGAGAAGACAACTGGCTTGCTCGTAGGAACAATATGACCAAGAACCCTGGTAATTCGGATACCAGGGACAGTAGTGGCAGGTCACGTCGCAACAAGCAGAAGCGCCGCATTAACGGCAACGATGCTGAGGATACGACAGTTAATGCCGGATTCAGAGGCTATAAATCCGGTCAGCGGAAAAAACCATTCAAAAAAAATCCTAGGGGCCCGTCCAGTTTGGACGGAATACTCGACCGCTGGTGCCAGATACATGGCACCCCCGAAAAGCCAGCCAATCACACCAACAGGGATTGTTGGGTGTTCAAGCAGGCAGGCAAGTTAAATGACGAAAATACAGACAAGGGGATCCATAGCGATGACGACGAAGAGCCCCGGTCACCGAACAATAGTGGACAGAAGGGTTTTCCCCCACAAGTGCGGATGGTGAACATGATATACGCAACCCACATCCCCAAGAGGGAGTGAAAGCGCGTGTTAAGGGACGTATACGCGGTAGAGCCAGTCGCTCCAACGTTCAACCCATGGTCCTCCTGCCCGATCACCTTTGATCGAAGGGACCACCCCACTAGCACCCGTCATGGCGGGTTCGCCGCATTGGTTCTAGACCCAATTATTGATGGATTTCATCTCACTAGAGTCCTTATGGACGAAGGTAGTAGCCTGAACCTGCTTTACCAGGATACAGTGCGGAAAATGGGCATAGATCCCTCGAGGATTAAGCCCACCAAAACGACCTTTAGAGGCATAATACCAGGTGTAGAGGCCAACTGTACAGGCTCAGTCACACTCGAAGTGGTCTTCGGATCTCCGGATAATTTCCGAAGCGAGGAGTTAATCTTCGACATAGTCCCATTCCGCAGTGGCTATCACGCACTGCTCGGGCGAACCGCATTCACCAAGTTCAATGCGGTACCGCACTATGCATACCTTAAGCTCAAGATGCCAGGCCCTCGAGGAGTAATTACGGTCAATGGAAACACCGAACCCTCCCTCCGAACAGAGGAGCACACGGCGGCCCTTGCAGCGGAAGAACAAAGCAGCCTCTCCAGGCAGTTCTCCAGACCGGCCATTAAACGTCCGGACACCGTCAAGCGCGCCCGGAGTAACCTACAACAAGACCGCCTGGCATGTTCTGAGCAGGTGTAGCAATGTGGCCCCAACCCCAGCCCTCACAAAAATGCCACACCAGTGCTTCGCGTGCATAAATACGATCTAGAAATACCATGGGTATAGGGGGAGGGGCACCATCACGGCACGCCCGAAACACGGCTTAAACCGCACCAGGGGCTGCCGATTTTTTAATTTCTCTTACTTTCAGGACTCCATTCTTCGGAAGGCCTGTTCGGCAGTTCAATTGCCGCACAAACGATGCAAGAACCAGGGAAGCAGACAAGCCATGCCGCATTACGGAACTCCCAGGTGGTCTCTATCACGAGCAGTATACCTGTTTCGCTTACCATTCCGCAGCCTGCCCCTGGAACGGACATGTTAAATAGTCCAACCTTTTGCTTATCGCATTATTTGTATCGTTCTGCTTTGATCGCAGCCCTTTTTAATAAACAATGCATAGCCTTTGTCTATTTTTGCATTACTCTTTTTTTACAAATATATGTTCCTTAAGGACATGTTGCACCCGTACACTTTGGTACGGCCAAAATACGCCAGGGGCTTTAGTACCCCTCAATATGGTGTGAGAAGTTCGAACACTTTAACAAGTGTGGCACCCCGAACTTATAGCATTATATGCATCGGCTCCGAATCATGTCTTGGGTCAATAGTTGGGTTTGCCCGGCTCCTATGTTTTGGTGCCTTACGTTCTGCTATATTGGCTAAGGTAGCACTAGGAGAACTACTGCGATTGTGCCCCAGTTGAGCTGGGTCGAGCACCTCAGTAGAGAAAGCTAAAACTGACTGTCATGATGAAGCGAGAGCTGGTCGCTGTTCGAGAGGTTTTTCAAGTCCCTAAAGACTTATGCCGCTTAGAGCGAGGAGCCGGCTCTGTCCGGCCAAGGCGTGGATAGCGCCCCGAACTCGGTCTTCCGAATACCAGGGGCCTCGCCGAAATTTAAAATTATAGAATTATATGGCTAAGTGAGAGTGTTCACGCATTATAGTCCGATTGCCTTGTTTGTTGTGCTGAGCGCCTCCCTCGAAGGACCCAAACATGGGAAAAAGAGCGCTCAGGTTTATCCCCGAACACCCCAGCACTAGCGGCACGGGGGCAGAAGCCGACGACTCGCCATCTCTCATAATTGATAAACAGCCGCACAGAAGGTAATATTTTAAATTCCAACAGCATTGCTTAGCGCATATGAACAAGTTTTCAGTGCACAGGACAAAACGAGCGAGTTTTACTCAAAAATTACGTCCCTGGAACATTCATCCGCCATATGGCAGGCACCCTTCAGAACATCATTATAATAATTCTCGGGCTTGCGATGCTCTTTCCCCGGCGGTGGCCCGTCCTTCACAAGCTTCTTAGCATCCAGCTTGCCCCAGTGCACCTTAGCACGGGCAAGGGCCCTACGGGAACCTTCAATGTAGACGGAGCCCTTGATGACTTCGAGCCTTGGACAGGCCCCCACCAGCCGCCGCACCAGCCCAAAATAGCTCCTAGCAGAGCCTCCCCAGGCCACAGCCGAACTATGAGGCCCTTCATGGCCTGTTCGGCTGCCTTGTGGAGCTCGACCAGTTGCTTCAGCTGGTCGCTCAGGGGCACGGGGTGTCCGGCCTCAACATACTGAGACCAGAACACCTTCTCTGTCGAGCTGCCCTCCCCGGCTCGATAGAATGCGGTGGCATCGAATACGGTATGGGAAAGATCTGCGAATGCTCCTGGAGAGCTCCGGATTCGGGTAAGTAATAAGTAACTCACGTTTATGTGTTTGCTTTGCATAAAGAATGCCTTACCCGCCGCTATCTTTTTCACTTCATCCAACTCCTGGAGGGTCTTCTGGGATTCGGCCTTGGCAGACTTGGCATTTTCAATAGCCGCCGTGAGCTCGGACGCTCGCGTCTTTGAGTCAAGCTCCAAACTCTCATGTTTTTCCATGAGAGCTTGGAGCTCTTGCCGCACCTTTCCAACCTCGGCCACATACTTCTCCCGCTCGATGCGCTCCATGACCGCCCTCTTCTCGGCCTCGAGCAGCGCTTGCTTCAGGGTCGCCACCTCAGTCGTGGCCCCTACAATAGCCACGATAATCCTGTCATTTTTTTGCAATTGCACTTTTTTATATATATATTTAAATAAAGTATTTCTTACCTTCCTTGTCCTCGAGCTGCTTCTTGGCATGCCCGAGCTCTTTCTCGGACTGCTCGAGGTTCTGCTTTAGCGTGTCTGCTTCCGCAGTCAGTGCGGCGGACGCCGGCAGAGAAGCCTGCATACGCATATTGACTCCTTTTTGTTAGACTCCTGCGAATTTTATTTGATCCTCTATTCGGCTTTTCTTCCCGAACGCCAAACAGAGCATCAGGGGCTACTGTCTATGCGGTAATATTATTTATACATTCTTTACTTACCTCAAAGCCTGTTAAAAGGATACCACAAGCTTCAGTCAGTCCGTTCTTGGCGGACTGAACCTTCTGGACCACCGCACTCATAATGGTGCGGTGCTCCTCGTCGATGGAGGCGCCTTTGAGCGCCTCCAACAGATTGTCCGGCGCCTCCGGTTGGATGGGGGTCACTGGCACGGAGGGCTTGCTCCTCTTGGAAGGAGGTCGCCCACCGGACTCTGGAACCTTTGAAGGTTCCTGAGCGGTGTCCGGCCTAGAGCCGGACTTGGAGCCCTGGGGGGTTTTATCCCCTTCACTCCTGGAGTCCGGGAGGTCGCCTTGCGGCGCCTCCAGGACCACCTCCTCCCGGCTTGGAACCTGTCGTGACAACACTTCGGCATCGTTCGTAGGGTGGGGGGAGGAAGCTGTCGGAAGCGAATTCACATCCGACGAGTCCAGTGAACCGCTCGACGACGCGTCGAGCCTGTCTTTGGGTGGGATGCATAATCATATTCGACATAAGGGAAAGCTATGCAATACAGGAATACTATGAATTACTCTGGTATCCGGATACGTACGATTTCGCCAGGGGCTTGGCCCTGGGCGGCCACTCCTCTTCGCCCTCGTCGGCGTTGGTGGAGTAGTCCGGAGGAAGGGTTTTCCCCTTCTTGGACCCTCCGGCCTCCCCTGTTGGGGCGGCCTTCCTTTTCTTCCCTTCCCCCGCTGGAGGGGGAGAGGTCTCTTCTTCCTCCTCCTCGTCTTCATGGGAGGAGTGCATCTTGGAGTCGTCGGATGATGGATCCGACACCTCCAGGCGCCGGGCACTCTTTCGAGTCCCCGTGGCCTTCTTCTTGGCCTTGTTCTCCGGCACCACATAGGGTGCCGGAACCAGCAGCTTCACCAAGCGAGCGTCCGCTGGGCCTTCGGGCAAAGGAGCCGGACAGTTGATCTGTTCGGACGTCTCCTGCTAATCCTGTCAAAGGTAAGGGAGCTTAGATCCTGCATGGAGTCAAACTATGAAAAACTAATACCCTGTAAAATGTAAAAACAGCTTACCGCACGAGCGTGACGCTGTGTACTGAATCCGCGATCCTCGGTAGCAGATGCGGGGGCCTCGGCACCCTTGAAAAGCACCTTCCAGGCATCTTCGTATGTCGTGTAGAAGAGCCTGCTCAGAGTTCGGTGCCGCACCGGGTCGAACTCCCACAGGTTGAAAGCCCGTTGTTGACACGTGAGGATCCGGTGGATGAGCATAACCTGGACTACGTTGACAAGTTTGAGCTTCTTGTCCATCAGGGTTTGGACGCATGTTTGGAGTCCGGTCAGCTCTCCTTTTTTACCCCACGACAGGCCCGTCTCTTTCCAGGACGTGAGCCGCGTTGGGGGTCCGGATCGGAACTCGGGGGCTGCGACCCATTCAGGGTCGCGCGGCTCGGTGATGTAAAACCACCCCGATTGCCACCCCTTCAGGGTCTCCACAAAGGAGCCTTCGAGCCATAAGACATTGGGCATCTTGCCCACCATGGCGCCTCCGCACTCCGCCTTGTTGCCGCGCACCACCTTCGGCTTGACATTGAAATTCTTGAGCCATAGGCCGAAATGGGGGCGGATGCGGAGGAAAGCCTCGCACACGACGATAAACGCCGAGATGTTGAGGATGAAATTCGGGGCCAGATCATGGAAATCCAGGCCGTAGTAGAACATGAGCCCCCGGACAAATGGGTGGAGAGGGAAGCCCAGTCCACGAAGGAAATGGGGGAGGAACACCACCCTCTCATGGGGCCTAGGGGTGGGGATGAGCTGCCCCTCTTCGGGAAGCCGGTGCGCGATGTCGTTAGACAAGTATCCGGCCTTCCTCAGGTTTCTGATGTATCCCTCTATGACGGAGGAGACCATCCACTTGCCTCCCGCTCCGGACATGGCTGGAGAAGGTTGAGGTGGGGAGTGCGGACTTGGGCGCTGGAGCTCGAGTGCGCAAGAATGGATAGGCAAAGGAGGAAGAAGGCGTAGGTGAAAAGGTGGATCCTTATCCCCTTATATGGGTGGATGCAACTACGTGTCCCCACCAGCCTGGTAAAACTCGCTTATCCCCAAGCGCCGTAATCAATGGCGCGGTTGGGTTACCCACACCCGTATTGATGAGAATCCCGGAATAAGGGGACACGATCTCTGCTTTAACAAGACGTGCCAAGGAAACCGCCTCGCATGACACGCTGAGGTGGGACAATAAAACGATTGGAATAAAGGCTTGGCCATGGTGTGATGTCACACTGCAGAATACGTCAGCAAATTAGATTTGTGTAAATATTATTCTCTCTATGACAATATGTGGAAACTTATTTTGCAGAGCCGGACACTATCTCTGTGTTCAAAATCTTCTATGAAGTACTTGGAGGAGGAACCCGCCTTGCAATGCCGAAGACAATCTGCGCGCCGGACTCGTCGTCATTGAAGCCTGGTTCAGGGGCTACTGAGGGAGTCCTGGATTAGGGGGTGTCCGGATGGCCGGACTATACCTTCAGCCGGACTCCTGGACTATGAAGATACAAGATTGAAGACTTCGTCCCGTGTCCGGAAGGGACTTTCCTAGGCGTGGAAGGCAAGCTTGGCGATACGGATATACAGATCTCCTACCATTGTAACCGACTCTATGTAACCCTAACCCTCTCCGGTGTCTATATAAACCGGAGGGTTTTAGTCCGTAGGACAACATATAGAACAACAATCATACCATAGGCTAGCTTCTAGGGTTTAACCTCTCCGATCTCGTGGTAGATCTACTCTTGTACTACCCATATCATCAATATTAATCAAGCAGGACGTAGGGTTTTACCTCCATCAAGAGGGCCCGAACCTGGGTAAAACTTCGTGTCCCTTGCCTCCTATTACCATCCGGCCTAGATGCACAGTTCGGGACCCCCTACCCGAGATCCGCCAGTTTTGACACCGACAGTAGCACACAAAGTGTTCCTCCGGTATTCGGGAGTTGCATGATCTCATAGTCATAGGAACATGTATAGTTATAGAGAAATCAATAGCAACAAACTAAATGATCATCGTGCTAAGCTAACGGATGGGTCAAGTCAATCACATCATTCTCTAATGATGTGATCCCGTTAATCAAATGACAACTCATGTGTATGGTTAGGAAACATAACCATCATTGATTCAACGAGCTAGTCAAGTAGAGGCAAACTAGAGACACTCTGTTTGTCTATGTATTCACCCATGTACTAAGTTTCCGATTAATACAATTCTAGCATGGATAATAAACATTTATCTTGATATAAGGAAATATAAATAACAACTTTATTATTGCCTCTAGGGCATATTTCCTTCAGTCTCCCACTTGCACTAGAGTCAATAATCTAGATTACCTTGTAATGATTCTAACACCGATGGAGTCTTGGTGCTGATCATGTTTTGCTCGTGAGAGAGGCTTAGTCAATGGGTCTGCAACATTCAGATCCGTATGTATCTTGCAAATTTCTATATCTCCCTCCTTGACTTGATCGCAGATGGAATTGAAGCGACTCTTGATGTGCTTGGTTCTCTTGTGAAATCTGGATTCCTTTGCCAAGGCAATTGCACCAGTATTGTCACAAAAGCTTTTCATTGGACCCGATGCACTAGGTATGACACCTAGATCGGATATGAACTCCTCCATCCAGACTCCTTCATTTGCTGCTTCCGAAGCAGCTATGTATTTCGCTTCACACGTAGATCCCTCCATGACGCTCTGCTTGGAACTGCACCAACTGACAGCTCCGCCATTTAATAAAAACATGTATTTGGTTTGTGACTTAGAGTCATCCGGATCAGTGTCAAAGCTTGCATCGACGTAACCGTTTACAACGAGTGCTACCTCTTGAGCACTTGCGTTGGTTTTCCCTTGAAGAGGAAAGGGTGATGCAGTAGAGTAGCGTAAGTATTTCCCTCAGTTTTTGAGAACCAAGGTATCAATCCAGTAGGAGGCTACGCGCGAGTCCCTCGCACCTGCACAAAAACAAATAAATCCTCGCAACCAACATGATAAGGGGTTGTCAATCCCTACACGGTCACTTACGAGAGTGAGATCTGATAGATATTATAAGATAATATTTTTGGTATTTTTATGATAAAGATGCAAAGTAAAATAAAAGCAATGAAAATAACAAAGTATTGGAAGATTAATATGATGAACATAGACCCGGGGGCCATAGGTTTCACCAGTGGCTTCTCTCGAGAGCATACGTATTTTACGGTGGGTAAACGAATTACTGTTGAGCAATTGACAGAATTGAGCATAGTTATGAGAATATCTAGGTATGATCATGTATATAGGCATCACGTCCGAGATAAGTAGACCAACTCCTGCCTGCATCTACTACTATTACTCCACATATCGACCGCTATCCAACATGCATCTAGAGTATTAAGTTCATAAGAACAGAGTAACGCCTTAAGCAAGATGACATGATGTAGAGGGATAAACTCATGCAATATGATGAAAACCCCATCTTGTTATCCTCGATGGCAACAATACAATATGTGCCTTGCTGCCCCTACTATCACTGGGAAAGGACACCACAAGATTGACCCCAAAGCTAAGCACTTCCCCTATTGCAAGAAAGATCAATCTAGTAGGCCAAACCAAACTGATAATTCGAAGGGACTTGCAAAGATAACCAATCATACATAAAAGAATTCAGAGGAGATTCAAATATTGTTCATAGATAAACTTGATCATAAACCCACAATTCATCGGTCTCAACAAACACACCACAAAAAGAAGATTACGTCGAATAGATCTCCACAAGAGAGGGGGGGGGGAACTTTGTATCAAGATCCAAAAAGAGAGAAGAAGCCATCTAGCTAATAACTATGGACCCGAAGGTTTGAGGTAAACTACTCACACTTCATCGAAGAGGCTATAGTGTTGATGTAGAAGCCCTCTGTGATCGATGCCCCCTCCGGCGGAGCTCCGGAACAGGCCCCAAGATGGGATCTCGTGGATACAAAAAGTTACGGCAGTGGAATTAGGGTTTTGGCTCCTTATCTGATCATTTGGGGGTATGTAGGTATATATAGGAGGAAGAAGTACATCGATGGAGCAACAGGGGGCCAACGAGGGTGGAGGGCGCGCCCTAGGGGGGTAGGCGAGCCTGTCGGATTTCGGGTTCCGGCAGACCCTTGAGGCTCGAACACTGGGGTGCGCGTGGAGATTTCGTATCCTACCTACCTGCACCCCACCGCCTCGCTAAGATCTAAGCTATGGAAAGAACGACACAAGAGACACATGGTTTATACTGTTCGGGCCACCGTTGTGGTGTAATACCCTACTCCAGTGTGTGGTGTGGTGGATTGCCTCTCAGGCTGATGACGATGAACAATACAAGGAAGAACAACCTCGCGAGGGTCTGTTTTTGGCTGGGGCAATGAACTGCTAGGAGGAGTCCAGTCACCCTTCTCTCTCTCTCTCTCTCTTCTCGATTGTTTATCTCGATCTCCCTAAACCTCTCTCCCTTCTCGATTGTTTATCTCGATCTCCCTAAACCTCTCTCCCCTCTCTACCCTGTGGGTGGCTGGTCCTATTTATAGAGGCCCTGGTCCTCTTCCCAAATATCGAGCGGGAAGGGAGCCAACAATGGCAGGCTAATTTGAAGGGGGACAGCTAGTACCAGCTATCCTGACAAAAGTAGTCTTCGCCTGCACAAAGCTCTGGTGGTGACGCCGTCTTGGGCTCCATGATGACCTCCGTCTTGCAGTCCTCCTGGTCTTGGTCTTGTTGCACCGAAATGGCAACCTTTGCCTGATGCCTCGGTACTCCGCGGCTGCGCTTGCCCCCTTTGCACCAAAGGGGAAAGGAGGACACTGCGCGGGCTGGCACCCGCCTGACGCCCTTGGTCGTCATGGCTTGCGTCATGGGCACATCGTGAGGTACCCCGCCTTGATCTCTCCGCCTCCTCGCGAGCCAGCCTGATGAGGCCGTGCCTGAGGAAGCTCCGTGTCGTCCGCTCCACGAGGCTTGGCCCCTCGCGAGGGTCTTGGGTCTATGTTGGTGAAGATGGGCCGTGCAGGGCCCCCCTTTGAGCCATGCCGCAGGCCGCAGGGAGGCAAGTTTGGGGACCCCCGTTCCCAGAATGCCGACTGTAGCCCCCGGGCCCAAGGCGCGCCCGGACTTGGCCGTGCAGGGAGGCAGAAGGGCAAGAGCGAAGCGCCGTGGGCCCTATCAGCCTGCGGCCTTGGGTGCCGTGTGGTGGTTGATTGGACGTGGGCGCCTCCACTTCCCCATGGCGCCTCGGCAACTGCATGGATTGGACAAGTCCCTGCATGCAAAGTGGGTCATGATTACCTGCGATCGTGGAGGTCGGTGGTTGGCCTTCGCCGGCCATAAGTACGGAACGGCGCGCGCCCTTCCAGTCCATCCCTCCTTGCTTCTCCTTCTTCCTGGTCCTTGCTCCGTCTTGCTGTGATGGCTCCGATCCGCCGGTTCTCGACGGCAGAGAAGGGAAAGGCTCCCCGAGAGGAACTAGACCCGCTCCCGCCGAAGAAACGGCTCGTCCTCCGTGGCTCGGACGAGGAGGCCCATCAGGTGGTGTCGAGGCCTTGGTGCGAGCGGGCACCGCCGGGGTTCCCGCTTCCCTTGTACGCCCACATCGAGGGCCCTGAAGGAGCTGATGCTAATCGCCACGGGCGGCACCGCCGTCGGCGCCGAAGGGTCACGAAGGCGTGGGTCGTTCCCCCTGGGGTCCACACCGAGGGCTCCTCCCGAGAGTTCATTCTCCATGTCGCCATGCCTCCTCAGTCTTGGATTCGCCTTCCTCCCTTCTTCGCCTTCATCATCCTGCAAGGAGAACTCCTGGAGCTTTGGCTGTAGCACGCCGGCTGCAGCACCCTCGCGACCGAGGTAGAGGTCGCGGTCGTTGCCCCGGGCGAGGTCTTCATGACTCGGGGCTGGAGCGAAATCGCCTGGGTTTGCAGGACAAGAGGCGCCTTCGCGATCCACTTGGAGTACGATGGTGCTTCAGTGATGTTCTTCAAGGTCTTCGATGCGAACGGGCGCCGGCTGGAGTGCTGCCCCGGGAGAGGTGGCCAGGACGCTGTTGCGGCGAGGACTGGGCCCGCCAACCGCTCCCTTGGCGGGTCCTCAGGCGGTGGGGGCGTCAGAGGTTCCAGCGAATCCGGCGAGCTCTTTGCAACTCTGGAGACGAGCGACGACAGCTACGAGCCCCTGAGCCGGCGCCGCTCCTGGAGCAGGGCAGGCTCGTCAGGCCGCCGCCGACTCTGATCTGGATGGGGTTGGCGCTGATGTTTGATGGCCCACTGTTGATGATAGCGTCTTTTGCAGGGGCGCGCGTAGTTAGTGTCCCTTTAGGATCTGTTCCCTGCGAGGAATCAAAGACGCGTCCTGTGGGGGCTTGTAAGGTGCATGTGATCCTGTTTTGTTAATATAACCCTTGTCGTAGAATTATGCGAGTTGCTCATTCCGTCTTAGCTCAGTCCTCCCTTTCGAACCTCACGAGGGCTTGGTGCTCTTCGCCGACAGGTCCCAGTCCCAAGGCGGCTTCAGCCGTCGCTGGTATGCCAGGTCGCGATGCCGTGGTCAAGGCCAGGAGGTGAGCGACCCAGAGTCCGGTAAGAGCCCCTGAGTCGCGATGCTCAGGACGTCCCCTTTGGCGCTCAAGCAGCCGTCGTTTGGTGAGAAAGGAGAGCGGCGTCGCTAACACGGGATTGCATTAGGTGCGGGGATGGTGCCACGGTAGCTGGCGCTTCCGGGTGGTGACTTATCTCGAGAATTAGGGGCCGCTCTCGGGTGTGTCGCCGGGTTCGTGCATCGGCAGGCACGAGGTTGCTCGGCGAGGTCCTCGTGTGTCCCTCCCCTCTCGCCCTTGCTCCCCTTTCTGCTCTATGTCCTCGGGTCCCGGCCCTCAAGCGAGTCTCAACCATCGCTGGTATGCCAGGTCGCGATGCCGTGGACAAGGCCAGAGGGTGAGGGCTGGAGAGCCAGTAGGAGCCCTGAGTCGCGATGCTCAGGCACCCCCCCTTTAACGTGCAAGCGGTTCGCGCGGATGAGAGTGAAGGAGACACCGCAAGGGCCTCACCTGACGCAGCTCCTTCAGGAGATCCTATAGACCCATCATAGAAAAAACGAGGGGTTGCCGCGACAATTGACAGTAAGCCATTGGTTGCTTCCGAGGTGCAATGAGGCACTGAAGGCTTGACGAGGTGGCGCCATGCGGGGCTGCCGCGGCCATAGCTCAGCCATTCAGGTTTGTTGGCGTTGCAGGGACGGACCCATGCACAAGCGTCGTGCCATTTGGGAGCAGTTCCGTCAGTTGAGCGGGCAACTAGGTCAAGCACATTAGCCGCGAAGGAGTGGATTCATTCAAATAGATGCTGGGAAGGCGGACATCACTGGGTCAGGCCCGAGCGACTTGGGGACCATGCAGCCCGAGGGGTGCCCCAACAAGGTAAGCTAACAACATGAAATTAAAGGGATACACGCCGCAGGGACGGACCCACGCGGCCTGGGAATAATGCAGCCCTGGGGGGCGCTCCCAGCTGGAAGTGAAACTTGAAAGATGTCACCTGATGACGTTGAGGACGAAGGGGTGTTGGTGTAGCAGACTCGGTGGGCTGCGGAAGCCGATCCTCACGAGCCCCCAGGCCCAGGGGCCTTGGGAGGCTCCGGAGGCGATGGCGGCTCCTCGCAGACCATCTCCATCTCCGCCAGGGCTGCAGAACGCTTGGCCTCTTGTGCCTCTGTGATGCCCCTCATGAGGCGCTGGTACATGGCAGCCGCATTCGACAAGCCGTAAGGCATGCGAACATAGATGTGGGGTGGACCTCCACAGCGCCCCACTCGCGAGGGCCAGAGGCGCTCCAGAGAGGCGACTCGGTTGAGCCCTGGTATGTCAATGCAGACGTGCAGCCCACCATCCTCGCCTGGATGGGGAGCCACTGCTGGTAGGCAGCGGCCGCCTTTCATGACTCTTGACTCCTGTAGCTCTTGAATGGCCTTGCTGATGAACTCCTGCGGGTCTGGCTCTCCTTGCCTTGCTCCTTCTTGAGGGAAACGTGCTTCGAAACATGCCTCCATGTGGTGCCCAAGCGCCTCCCTCGTGACCCTAGCTAGGTCGGTGGCCCTCCAGGGGAGAGCCCTCGAGCCCTGCCTGAGGAGGGCGCCAGGAGCGCTTTCCTATGCGATGGAAGGAGGTTCCCCCTGGGCAGGCACGGGCCCAGAGGGGCCTGCCTCCTAAGGGGCCGGGCCGGACGATGTCTTCTTCTTCTTGGGGGGCGGCCTTGGGAAGCCTCCTGCTTTCGCGATCCGGGTCTTCCAGTGACGCGGCCTGAAAGGCTCGTTACAGGGAACACACCGCGTCCTTCTCTTCACAGGGCACCGTGATGACTCCGCCACTTCCCGGCATCTTGAGGACATTGTAGCCGTGGTGAGTTACGGCCATGAACTTGGCCAGCGCTGGGTACCCAAGGATGGCGTTGTACGGCAGGCGAATGTGAGCGACGCCGAAGTCGATTAGCTCGGTGCGTTAGTTGTCGCGTGCCCCGAAGGTGACAGGGAGGCGGACCTGCCCAATCGGGATCGTGGAGCCGTCGGTGATTCCGGAGAAAGGCTTGGTTGGCTGAAGCTGGCTATAGGGCACTTGGAGATTGTTGAATGTTTCCACGGACAGGACGTTGAGCCCTGCCCCGCCATCGATGAGGGTCCTGGTGACCACCACGTTGCTGATGATTGGGAAACAAAGCACCGGGAGGACTCCGGCTGTAGCCGCACACTTGAGCTGATCTGCTGAGCTGAACGTGATGGCGCACGCCGACCACCTGAGAGGGCGCGTGGCTTCGTGGGCGAACTGCTTGAAGATGCGCTGAGAGGCTGGGTCTTGAGCCCCACCCAAGATGCAAGCGATCGCGCGCGGCTCCTGAAAGCCCCCAGCCCCCTCATCCTGGTGGCAGTCCTCGTTTCTCCTTGGCCGCGGCGGTAGCGGAGGGAGGCCAGCATTGCCTTGCGGGCGATCCTCGAGAGGCTGATCCCTCCAGTCTCCCTCGCGAGGCGGGTCTTGCCAGTGATCCTCGCGAGGTTGATCGCGCCACCCTTGGCGTGGGCCACGGTCTTCCCAGCGTCCTGCGTTCCTTCCTCCTCGACCGTAGCCCCGGTCACCGCGGTCGGGGCGACGGCCGATCCTTCCTTCTCGCACGGCTCGGAGCTCTTGACATTCGTTGGTGTTGTGGGTGTGGAGATCATGGTACACACAGTACTGACTGCCCTTGGAAGGTTCAGGCTGATCTCTGCCCCGCTTGGTGTCTGGTTCTGCCATGAGCACGGCAGCCCCCTTGCGCTTCACAACCTTGGCCTAGGGCTTCTTCTCTTCTGGGTCTACGGCAGGCAGCTCGAGGAGGGAGAGACGCCCTTCCTCAACCCTGGCGCACTTGGTTGCCAAGTTGAACAGCTCCAAGGAAGTGCACAGGTCTTCATACCTCGCCAGCTCCTCCTTCATCTTGACATCGCGCACGCCATCGGAGAAGGCTGAGATGATGGCCTCCTCAGTCACCCTAGGAATCTTGAGACGTGCGTTGTTGAAGCGCTGGATGTACTTCTGCAGGGTCTCCCCGGGTTGTTGCTTGATGCAGCGCATGTCACTCACGGCGGGTGGCCGGTCGCGAGTACCTTGGAAGTTGGCGATGAAGCGGGTGCGCATCTCGTCCCAGGAGGAGATCGTGCCTGGAGCCAGGTTCAGGAGCCAGGTTCAGGAGCCAGGTGCGGGCCCCGTCCTTGAGCGCCATGGGAAACCAGTTCGCCATGACCTTCTCGTCTCCGTTGGCAGCTTCGATGCCCAGCTCATAGAGCTGGAGGAACTCCGCAGGGTCAGCTGTGCCGTCGTAACGAGGAGGCAGGTCTAGCTTGAACTTGCCAGGCCATGCGACGCTGCGTAGCTCGGTGGTGAAGGCACGGCAGCCTGCTGTGGCCACGGGGGGCCTTGGGTGATGGAGAGCTTGGTCTTGCATGTACCCATGCGCTGCAGTTGGGAGCAGCGCGGGGTCTTGACGCGCGGGAGCAGGAGCATGGTCGCAACGTGCCGGAGCAGGGAGCGCCCGGGCAGCTTCTTGCGGGCGAGGGACTTCTTGGCAGCTCTGCTCTGGCTGCGCTGGCACCTGACGGAGCGGGTTCCACCCAGGGGCCACGCACCTTGGAGCCATGGCGCCGTCTTGAGGAGGAGGCGGCCGGGGCGCCGCCGGAGCTTCGTCGCCCGCGCGGGGCGCGGTGCGGTGCAGCGGAACGGACGGCGCAGGAGAGCCCCCTGCGGTGCGGACGAGCTCGGCGACGCGGCCGAGCCACTCTTCATAGACGTCGTCAACGGGACGGTAGCGCAGGAGCTCGTTCACCGTGATGAGTGCAGCCCGAGCCTCCATGGGCGCGCGGAGTGCGCGGGACCAAGAACCAGCTGGGGTGAGCGAGGGAGTAGCGGTGTGGCCGTCTTGCCGCATAGACGGATGCAGAGACGATGCTTGCTGCTCGTCCCCCGCCGGGCCGGTGGTGGCGTTGACAGCAGGTGGCGGGGTGAGGACGCCCACCGACAGGGGCCGTCTGGGCGACGGGGAAGCGAGAGCGGCCCGGCGCTCGGCGCGGGCCCGACGAGCGTCAGACATGGGCGCGATGGTCGGAGGAGAACGGGGTGGTGGAAGATGAATTCTGGCGCACCCCTACCTGGCGCGCCAAATGTCGGATTCCGGGTTCCGGCAGACCCTTGAGGTTCGAACACTGGGGTGCGCGCGGAGATTTCGCCTCCTACCTACCTGCACCCCTCCGCCTCGCTAAGATCTAAGCTATGGAAAGAACGACTCAAGAGACACAGGGTTTATACTGGTTCGGGCCACCGTTGTGGTGTAATACCCTACTCCAGTGTGTGGTGTGGTGGATTGCCTCTCGGGCTGATGATGATGAACAATACAAGGAAGAACAGCCTCGCGAGGGTCTGTTCTTGGCTGGGGCGATGAACTGCTGGGAGGAGTCCAGTCACCCTTCTCTCTCTCTCTCTTCTCGATTGTTTATCTCGATCTCCCTCAACCTCTCTCCCTTCTCGATTGTTTATCTTGATCTCCCTAAACCTCTCTCCTCTCTCTACCCTGTGGGTGGCTGGTCCTATTTATAGAGGCCCTGGTCCTCTTCCCAAATATCGAGCGGGAAGGGAGCCAACAATGGCGGGCTAATTTGAAGGGGTACAGCTAGTACCAGCTATCCTGACAAAAGTAGTCTTCGCCTGCACAAAGCTCTGGTGGTGACGCTGTCTTGGGCTCCACGATGACCTCCGTCTTGCATTCCTCCTGGTCTTGGTCTTGTTGCACCGAAATGGCAACCTTTGCCTGATGCCTCGGTACTCCGCGGCTGCGCTTGCCCCCTTTGCACCAAAGGGGAAAGGAGGACACTGCGCGGGCTGGCACCCGCCTGGCGCCCTTGGTCGTCATGGCTTGTGTCACGGGCACATCGTGAGGTACCCCGCCTTGATATCTCCGCCTCCTCGCGAGCCAGCCTGATGAGGCCGTGCCTGAGGAAGCTCCATGTCGTCCGCTCCGCGAGGCTTGGCCCCTCGCGAGGGTCTTGGGTCTATGTTGGTGAAGATGGGTTGTGCTGGGCCCCCCTTTGAGCCACGCCGCAGGCCGCAGGCAGGCAAGTCTGGGGACCCCCATTCCCAGAACACCGACAGCGCCCCCTACCTCGTGGCCTCCCTGTTGATTGCTTGACGTAGGGTCCAAGTCTCCTGGGTCTTCTTCGTTCCAAAAATCACGTTCCCAAAGGTTTCATTCCGTTTGGACTCCGTTTGATATTCCTTTTCTTAGAAACCCTAATAGGCAAAAAAATAGCAATTCTGGGCTGGGCCTCCGGTTAGTAGGTTAGTCCCAAAAATAATATAAAATTGGATAATAAAGCCCAATAATGTACAAAACGGTAGATAATATAACATGGAGCAATCAAAAATTATAGATACGTTGGAGACGTATCAAGCATCCCCAAGCTTAATTCCTGCTCGTCCTCGAGTAGGTAAATGATTAAAACAGAATTTTTGATGTGGAATGCTACTTGGCATAATTTCAATGTAATTCTTCTTAATTGTGGTATGAATATTCAGATCCGAAAGATTCTAGACAAAAGTTTAATATTGACATAGAAATAATAATACTTCAGTCATACTACCTAAGCAATTATGTCTTCTCAAAATAACATGGCTAAAGAAAGTTATCCCTGCAAAATCATATAGTCTGGCTATGCTCTATCTTCACCACACAAATATTTAAATCATGCACAACCTCGATGACAAGCCAAGCAATTGTTCCATACTTTTGACATTCTCAAAACTTTTTCAATCTTCACGCAATACATGAGCGTGAGCCATGGACATAGCACTATAGGTGGAATAGAATGGTGGTTGTGGAGAAGACAAAAAGGGAGAAGATAGTCTCACATCAACTAGGCATATTAATGGGCTATGGTGATGCCCATCAATAGATATCAATGTGAGTGAGTAGGGATTTCCATGCAACGGATGCACTAGAGCTATAAGTATATGAAAGCTCAAAAAGAAACTAAGTGGGTGTGCATCCAACTCGCTTGCTCATGAAGACCTAGGGCAATTCGAGGAAGCCCATCATTGGAATATACAAGCCAAGTTCTATAATGGAAAATTCCCTCTAGTATATGAAAGTGATAACATATGAGACTCTCTATCATGAAGATCATGGTGCTACTTTGAAGCACAAGTGTGGAAAAAGGATAGTAGCATTGTCCCTTCTCTCTTTTTCTCTCATATTTTTTTATTTGGGCCTTTTCTTTTTTTTCTTTTTTTATGGCCTCCTTTTTTTCGTCTGGAGTCTCATCCCAACTTGTGGGGGAATCATAGTCTCCGTCATCCTTTCCTCACTGGGACACTGCTCTAATAATGATGATCATCACACTTCTATTTTCTTACAACTCAAGAATTACAACTCGATACTTAGAACAAGATATGACTCTATATGAATACCTCCGGCGGTGTACCGGGATATGCAATGACTCATGAGTGACACATATGAAAGAATTATGAACGGTGGCTTTGCCACATATACAATGTCAACTACATGATCATGCAAAGCAATATGACAATGATGGAGCGTGTCATAGTAAATGGAATGGTGGAAAGTTGCATGGCAATATATCTCGGAATGGCTATGGGAATGCCATAATAGGTAGGTATGGTGGCTGTTTCGAGGAACGTATATGGTGGGTTTATGGTACCGACGAAAGTTGCGCGGTACTAGAGAGGCTAGCAATGGTGGAAGGATGAGAGTGCGTATGATCCATGGACTCAACATTAGTCATAAAGAACTCATATACTTATTGCAAAAACTACAAGTTATCAAAGCAAAGTATTACGTGCATGCTCCTAGGGGGATAGATTGGTAGGAAAAGACCATCGCTCGTCGCCGACCGCCACTAATAAGGAAGACAATCAATAAATAAATCATGCTCTGACTTCATCACATAACGGTTCACCATACGTGCATGATACGGGAATCACAAACTTTAATCACAAGTATTTCTCAAATTCACAATTACTCAACTAGCACATCTTTAATGTCACCATCTCCATATCTCAAAACAATTATCAAACATCAAACTTCTCATAGTATTCAACACACTCATAAGAGAATGTTATTATTAATCTTGTACACCTAGAATATTAGGATTATTTAAGAAAATTACCATGCTATTTAAGACTCTCAAAATAATCTAAGTGAAGCATGAGAGATCAATAGTTTCTATAAAATAAATCCACCACCGTGCTCTAAAAGATATAAGTGAAGTACTAGAGCAACACTATATAACTCAAAAGATATAAGTGAAGCACATAGAGTATTCTAACAATTTCCGAATCATGTGTGTCTCTCTCAAAAGGTGTGTAAAGCAAGTATGATTGTGTTAAACTAACAAATAAAGACTCAAATAATACAAGACGCTCCAAGCAAAACACATATCATGTGGTGCATAAAAATATATCTTCAAGTAAAGTTACCGATAGAAGTAGACGAAAGAGGGGATGCCTTCCGGGGCATCCCCAAGCTTTGGCTTTTAGGTGTCCTTAGATTATCTTGGGGGTTCCATGGGCATCCCCAAGCTTAGGCACTTTCCACTCCTTTTCCCATAATCCATCAAATCCTTACCCAAAACTTGAAAACTTCACAACACAAAACTTAAAGTAGAAAATCTCGTGAGCTCCCTTAGCGAAAGAAAACAAAAGACCACTTCAAGGTACTGTAATGAACTAATTCTTTATTTATATTTGTGTTAAACCTACTGTATTCCAACTTCTCTATGGTTTATAAACTATTTTACTAGCCATTGATTCATCAAAATAAGCAAACAACACATGAAAAACAGAATCTGTCAAAAACAGAACAGTCTGTAGTAATCTGTAGCTAGTTCAAGATCTGGAACCCCAAAAATTCTCATATAAATTTCTGGACGTGAAGAATTTATCTATTAATCATCTTCAAAAATAATTAACTAAATATCACTTTCCAAATAAAAATGGCAGCAGTTCTCGTGAGCGCTAAAGTTTCTGTTTTTTACAGCAAGATTAACAAGACTTTCCCCATGTCTTCCCAACGGATCTACTTGGCACAAACACTAATTAAGCACAAAAAACACAACCAAACAACCAAAACAGAAGCTAGATAAATTATTTATTACTAAACAGGAGCAAAAATCAAGGAATAAAAATAAAATTGGGTTGCCTCCCAACAAGCGCTATCGTTTAACGCCCCTAGCTAGGCATTGATAATTTTAACGATGCTCGCATGAGAGACAAGAATTGAAGCACAAAGAGAGCATAATGAAACATGTGACAAACACATCTAAGTCTAACATACTTCCTATGCATAGGCATCTTACAGGCAAACAAATTATCATAGCAAGCAAAAACTAGCATATGTAAGGAAGCGGAAAGAAACAATAACAATCTCAACATAGCGAGAGGTGATTTATTATCATGAAAATTTCTATGACCATATTTTCCTCTCTCATAATAATTACATGTGGGATCATAAGCAAAATCAACAAAATAGCTATCGCATAAAATATTTTCAACATGATCCACATGCATGCAAAGTTGACACTCTTCCGAAATAGTGGGATTAACATTAACTAAAGTCATGACCTCTCCGAACCCACTTTTATCAAAAAATTCATAAGATTGAATATTCTCCAAATATGTGGGATCTAAAGTTGACACTCTTCCAAACCCACTTTCAATATTATTGCAAACAATATTATCAATCTCATATTCATCATGGGGATTAAATAAATTTTCAAGATCATAAGAAGAATCACCCCAATCATGATCATTGCAACAAGTAGTAGACATAGCAAAACTAGCATCCCCAAGCTTAGGGTTTTGCATATTATTAGCACAGCTGACATCGAGAGAATTGATAGTAAAATCATTGAAATCATGCTTTTCATCGAGGGAACTATCAAGCATGGGTGCAATAGCAACAATATCATTTTTAACATAAGGAACTATAGCAAATTCGTCTTCATAAATATTGGCATTATGGCCACAAGAATAGCAAGCATCATCTTCATCAAGAGATATTTCAACCAAATCAACAGAATCATCATTATCTATAGATTCATGCATATCATTATTTTCTTCCAAAGCAACGGTCATTCTTTCAATAAATTCTTGGACATAGACATTATGAGCAAAGTTTTCATTGCAATATTTAAGTATGACGGAATTTTCAGATTTGTTGAGAGTAAAATCATACTTTTCAATGAAAGAAGCAACTTCATGAGCACCCTTAAAAATGACAAATTCTTCAATTTGTTTGATATCATAGTAATAACTATAAATACCCTTTGCATAAGAAGATAAGATGTAGCGACCCGACCTCAAATGGTCAAGCCTCTGTATATCCATGCCATCCCTGGATCGGTATGCTGGCACACACAGTACATCAATGTATATATCAAAGTGCAATCACATGTATAAATAACGTAAAACTGATATATACCTCATAAGTCTCAGCGGAAACAAACATAAGGGTGTGGAGTCCATCAACGCCAACGGCAAGTTGAGTGTAGACCGTAACCCTACATCGTAACTCTTACTCGTCGTAGAAAATTCCTGCAACATAAGACGTTGCAGCCCTGTAGGTCAGTACACTGAATGTACTGGCATGTCACATCATAAGAATAATGAACCTATTTGTACATGCAATTTGGCTGGTGGAAAGCTCTAAGTTGAGTTTTTGCATAAAGCTAGTTTTTCCCTAGGATAGAAGATATTATTCTACCACTATTGTATAGCATATGATGAGTTGGCAAACCCAACTCAATTCCCGAAGTTTCATTTAAAACCCAACTATTTAATTAAGAGTGATGAGATCTCCCAGCATTTCCACTACTAGATGCTCAAGTTGTTCGTAACCGGGGACACGGCTAATCGATTAGGTTTTAACACTCTGTAGAGGTTTGCACACTTTTCCCCACAAGACTCGATCGCCTCCCTTGAAATTCTCGCACTGCCTGGTGTTTGAGAACAGGATGACCGAGACATAGTCTTTCGAAAGTATTTCCCCTTAACCCACGGATAGGCCGGTACACCTACTCATTCTACATCCGCTAGCCCGTCCCGGAAGGGGTCACACTAGCTACTCAACTAAGCCAGAGCCCATATTGTCTTGTGGCTGCACATGTAAGCTTCTAGACATGAGAATAGGATTGATCTCTTTGAGCCTGGGTGGCCGACCACTAGTGGTGCACCACCATGGATTAACCATGCATGCTCCCACTGTACTTTGCCACCATTCAAATCAAATACCGCCCAGGTAGTTCATTTACAAGTCTTGGTCCTGCTTACTACTTTGTCACTCATGTCTCACCATGTTCGCTGCCCAAACCGCGTCTACATTTAGTGAGGCAAAAATAAACTTACACGATGGTGACAAGGGTGTATAGTGTTGGAAATATGCCCTAGAGGCAATAATAAAAGTGTTATTATTATATTTCCTTGTTCATGATAATTGTCTTTTATTCATGCTATAACTGTATTATCCGGAAATCGTAATACACGTGTGAATACATAGACCACAATATGTCCCTAGTGAGCCTCTAGTTGACTAGCTCGTTGTGATCAACATATAGTCATGGTTTCCTGGCTATGGACATTGGATGTCGTTGATAACGGGATCACATCATTAGGAGAATGATGTGATGGACAAGACCCAATCCTAAGACTAGCACAAAGATCGTGTAGTTCGTTTGCTAGAACTTTGCCAATGTCAAGTATCTCTTCCTTTGACCATGAGATCGTGTAACTCCTGGATACCGTAGGAGTGCTTTGGGTGTATCAAACGTCACAACGTAACTGGGTGACTATAAAGGTGCACTACAGGTATCTCCGAAAGTATCTATTGTTTTATGCGGATCGAGATTGGGATTTGTCACTCCGTGAAAACGGAGAGGTATCTCTGGGCCCACTCGGTAGGACATCATCATATGCGCAATGTGACCAAGGAGTTGATCACGGGATGATGTGTTACGGAACGAGTAAAGTGACTTGCCGGTAACGAGATTTAACAAGGTATCGGTATACCGACGATCGAATCTCGGGCAAGTAAAATACCGCTAGACAAAGGGAATTGTATACGGGATCGATTGAGTCCTTGACATCGTGGTTCATCCGATGAGATCATCGTGGAACATGTGGGAGCCATCATGGGTATCCAGATCCCGCTGTTGGTTATTGACCGGAGAACGTCTCGGTCATGTCTGCATGTCTCCCGAACCCGTAGGGTCTACACACTTAAGGTTTGATGACGCTAGGGTTATAAAGGAAGCTTGTATGTGGTTACCGAATGTTGTTCGGAGTATCGGATGAGATCCCGGACGTCACGAGGAGTTCCGGAATGGTCCGGAGGTAAAGATTTATATATAGGAAGTCCTGTTTCGGCTATCGGGACAAGTTTCGGGGTCATCGGTATTGTACCGGGACCACCGGAAGGGTCCCGGGGGCCCACCGGGTGGGGCCACCTGCCCCGGGGGGCCACATGGGCTGTAGGGGGTGCGCCTTGGCCTACATGGGCCAAGGGCACCAGCCCCAAGAGGCCCATGCGCAAGGAAACTTGGAGAGGGAAGAGTCCTAAAAGGGGAAGGCACCTCCGAGGTGCCTTGGGGAGGATGGACTCCTCCCCATCCTTAGCCGCACCCCTTCCTTGGAGGAGGGGGCAAGGCTGCGCCCTTCCCCTCTCCCTTGGCCCTATATATAGTGGGGAAAAGGAGGAGCAATTAGACCTAAGGCCTTTGGTTGCCTCCCTCTCCCTCCCGTGACACATCTCCTCTCCCGTAGGTGCTCGGCGAAGCCCTGCAGGATTGCCACGCTCCTCCATCACCACCACGCCGTTGTGCTGCTGCTGGATGGAGTCTTCCTCAACCTCTCCCTCTCTCCTTGCTGGATCAAGGCGTGGGAGACATTGTCGAGCTGTACGTGTGTTGAACGCGGAGGTGCCGTCCGTTCGGCACTAGGATCATCGGTGATCTGAATCACGACGAGTACGACTCCATCAACCCCGTTCACTTGAACGCTTCCGCTTAGCGATCTACAAGGGTATGTAGATGCACTCCCCTTCTACTCGTTGCTGGTCTCTCCATAGATAGATGTTGGTGATTCGTAGGAAAATTTTTGAATTTCTGCTACGTTCCCCAACAGTGGCATCATGAGCTAGGTCTATTGCGTAGATTCTTTGCACGAGTAGAACACAAAGTAGTTGTGGGCGTCGATATTGTTCAATATGCTTGCCATTACTAGTCTTATCTTGATTCGGCGGCATCGTGGGATGAAGCGGCCCGGACCAACCTTACACGTACGCTTACGTGAGACCGGTTCCACCGACAAACATGCACTAGTTGCATAAGGTGGCTGGCGGGTGTCTGTCTCTCCCACTTTAGTCGGATCGGATTCGATGAAAAGGGTCCTTATGAAGGGTAAATAGCAATTGGCATATCACGTTGTGGTTCATGCGTAGGTAAGAAACGTTCTTGCTAGAAACCCATAGCAGCCACGTAAAACATGCAACAACAATTAGAGGACGTCTAACTTGTTTTTGCAGGGTATGCTATGTGATGTGATATGGCCAAAAGGATGTGATGAATGATATGTGATGTATGAGATTGATCATGTTCTTGTAATAGGATTCACGACTTGCATGTCGATGAGTATGACAACCGGCAGGAGCCATAGGAGTTGTCTTTATTTTTTGTATGACCTGCGTGTCATTGAAGAACGCCATGTAAACTACTTTACTTTATTGCTAAACGCGTTAGTCATAGAAGTAGAAGTAGTCATTGGCGTGACAACTTCATGAAGACACGATGATGGAGATCATGATGATGGAGATCATGGTGTCATGCCGGTGACAAGATGATCATGGAGCCCCGAAGATGAAGATCAAAGGAGCTATATGATATTGGCCATATCATGTCACTACTCTATTTGATTGCATGTGATGTTTATCATGTTTATGCATCTTGTTTGCTTAGAACGACGGTAGTAAATAAGATGATCCCTCATTAAAATTTCAAGAAGTGTTCTCCCCTAACTGTGCACCGTTGCTACAGTTCGTCGTTTCGAAGCACCATGTGATGATCGGGTGTGATAGATTCTTACGTTCACATACAACGGGTGTAAGACAGTTTTACATAGCGAAAACACTTAGGGTTAACTTGACGAGCCTAGCATGTACAGACATGGCCTCGGAACACAGAGACCGAAAGGTCGAGCATGAGTCGTATAGTAGATACGATCAACATGAAGATGTTCACCGATGATGACTAGTCCGTCTCACGTGATGATCGGACACGGCCTAGTTTGACTCGGATCATGTAATCACTTAGATGACTAGAGGGATGTCTATCTGAGTGGGAGTTCATAAGATGAACTTAATTATCCTGAACATAGTCAAAAGACCTTTTGCAAATTATGTCGTAGCTCACGCTATAGTTCTACTGTTTAGATATGTTCCTAGAGAAAATATAGTTGAAAGTTGATAGTAGCGATTATGCGATTAGTAGAAAGCTCATGTCCTTAATGCACCGCTCAATGTGCTGAACCCCAAACGTCGTTTGTGGATGTTTCGAACATCAAACATACACATTTTGATAACTACGTGATAGTTCAGTTAAATGGTTTAGAGTATAGGCACCAAAGACGTTTTCGAAATGTCGCGGAACATATGAGATGTTTCGAGGGCTGAAATTAAGATTTCAGGCTCGTGCCCACGTCAAGAGGTATGAGACCTCCGACGATTTTCTTAGCCTGCAAACTAAGGGAGAAAAGCTCAATCGTTGAGCTTGTGCTCAGATTGTCTGAGTACAACAATCACTTGAATCAAGTGGGAGTTGATCTTCCAGATGAAATAGTGATAGTTTCTCCGAAGTCATTACCACCAAGCTGCTAGAGCTTCATGATGAACTATAACATGTCAAGGATAGAGATGATGATCCTTGAGGTATTCGCGTTGTTTGACATCGCGAAAGTAGAAATCAAGAAGGAGCATCAATTGTTGATGGTTGGTGAAACCACTAGTTTCAAGAAGGGCAAGGGAACAAAGGGATACTTCATGAAACGGCAAATCAGCTGCTGCACCAATGAAGAAACCCGAGGTTGAACCCAAACCCGAGACTAAGTGCTTCTGTAATAAGGGGAACAACCACTGGAGCAGGATTACCCTAGATACTTGGTAGATGAGAAGGCTGGCAAAGTCGATAGAAGTATATTGGATATACATTATGTTAATGTGTACTTTACTAGTACTCCTAGTAGCACCAGGGTATTGGATACCGGTTCGGTTGCTAAGTGTTAGTAACTCGAAATAAAAGCTACGGAATAAATGAAGACTAGCTAAAGGTGAGCTGACGATATATGTTGGAAGTGTTTCCAAAGTTGATATGATCAAGCATCGCACGCTCCCTCTACCACCGAGATTGGTGTTTGCGTTGAGCATAGACATGATTGGATTATGTCTATCGCAATACGGTTATTCATTTAAGGAGAATAATGGTTACTCTATTTTTGAATAATACCTTCAATGGTCTTGCACCTAAATAAATGGTTTATTGAATCTCGATCGTAGTGATACACATTTTCATGCCAAAAGATATAAGATAGTAATGATAGTACCACTTACTTGTGGCACTGCCATGTAAGTCATAATGGTATAAAACGCATGAAGAAGCTCCATGTTAATGGATCTTTGGACTCACTCATTTTTGAAAAGTTTGAGACATGCGAACCATGTCTATTGGTATATATGCATGAAGAAACACCATGCAAATGGACCGTTTGAACTCACTTGATTTTGAATCACTTGAGATATGCAAATCATACCACATGGGCAAGATGACTGAAAAGCCTCGGTTTCAGTAAGATGGAACAAGATAGCAACTTGTTGGAAGTAACACATTTTGATGTGTGTAGTCCAATGAGTGCTGAGGCATGCAATGAATATCGTTATGATCTCACTTCACAGATGATTCGAGTAGATGTTGAGAATATTTACTTGATGAAACACAAGTCTGAATTATTGAATGGTTCAAGTAATTTCAGAGTGAAGTAGAAGATCATTATGACAAGAGGATATAATGTCTATGATATGATCATAGAGATAAATACCTGAGTTACGAGTTTTGGCACACAATTAAGACATTGTGGAAATTGTTTCGCAATTAATACCGCCTGGAACACCATAGTGTGATGGTGTGTCTGAACATCATAGTTGCACCCTATTGGATATGGTGCGTACCATGATGTCTCTTATCGAATTACCACTATTGTTCATGGGTTAGGCATTAGAGACAACCACATTCACTTTAAATAGGGCACCACGTAATTCCGATGAGATGACACCGTATGAATTATGGTTTAGAGAAACCTAAGTTGTCATTTCTTAAAGGTTTGGGGCTGCGACGCTTATGTGAAAAAGGTTTCAGGATTAAGCTCGAACCCAAAGCGGATAAAATGCATCTTCATAGGAAACCCAAAACAGTTGGGTATACCTCCTAATTCAGATCCGAAAGCAATATGGATTGTTTCTTGAATCGGGTCCTTTCTCGAGGAAAGGTTTCTCTCAAAAGAGTTGAGTGGGAGGATGGTGGAGACTTGATGAGGTTATTGAACCGTCTCTTCAACTAGTGTGTGACAGGGCACAGGAAGTTGTTCCTGTGGCACCTACACCAATTGAAGTGGAAGCTTATGATATTGATCATGAAACTTCGGATCAAGTCACTACCAAACCTCGTAGGACGACAAGGACACGTACTACTTCGGAGTGGTAAGGTGATCCTGTCTTGGAAGTCATGTTGCTGGACAACAATGAACCTACGAGCTATGGAGAAGCGATGGTGGGCCCGAATTCCGACAAATGGTTAGAAGCCATGAAATCCGAGATAGTATCCATATATCAGAACAAAGCATGGACTTTGGTGGACTTGCCCGATGATCGGCAAGCCATTGAGATAAATGGATCTTTTAAGAAGAAGACAGACGCGGATGGTAATGTCACCATCCATGAAGCTCGACTTGTGGCGAAAAGTTTTTCACAAGTTCAAGGAGTTGACTACGATGAGTTTTTCTCATCCGTAGCGATGCTTAAAGTCCGTCGGAATCATGTTAGCATTAGCTGCATTTATGAAATCTGGCAGATGGATGTCAAGACAAGTTTCCTTACTAGTTTTCGTAAGGAAAGGTTGTATGCAATACAATCAGAAAAGTTTTGTCGAAACTAAGGATGCTAAAAGGTATGCTAACTCCAGCGATCCTTTTAAGGACTGGAGTGAGCATCTCGGAGTTGGAATGAATGCTTTGATGATGATCAAAGATTTTGGGTTTGTACAAAGTTTATGAGAAACTTGTATTTCCAAAGAAGTGAGTGGGAGCACTATAGAATTTTTGATGAGTTTATGTTGATCAGAAATGATGTAGAATTTCTAGAAAGCATATAGGGTTATTTGAAAGGTGTTTTTCAATAGAAAACCTGGATTAAGCTACTTGAACATTGAGCATCGAGATCTATAAGGATAGATCAAAATGCTTAATAATACTTTCAAATGAGCACATACCTTGACATGATCTTGAAGGTGTTCAAGATGGACCAGTCAAAGAAGGAGTTCTTGCCTGAGTTGTAAGGTACGAAGCTAAGACTTAAAGCTCGACCACGGCAGAATAGAGAGAAAGGACGAAGGTCGTCCCCTATGCTTAAGACGTAGGCTCTTCAGTATGCTATGTTGTGTACCGCACCTGAAGTGTGCCTTGCCATGAGTCAGTCAAGGGGTACAAGAGTGATCCAAGAATGGCTCACAGGACAGCGGTCAAAGTTATCCTTAGTAACTAGTGGACTAAGGAATTTTCTCGATTATGGAGGTGGTAAAAGAGTTCGTCGTAAAGGTTACGACAATGCAAGCTTGACACCTATCCGGATAGCTCTGAGTAGAGAGACCGGATACATATAACGGAGCAATAATTTAGAATAGCTCCAAGTAGAACAGTTATTTGGAATAGCTCCAAATAGAGCGTGGTAGCTGCATCTAGGAGATGACATAGAGATTTGTAAAGCGCACACGGATCTGAAAGGTTCAGACCCGTTGACTAAAACCTCTCTCACAAGCAACATGATCAAACATAAAACTCATTGAGTGTTAATCACATAGTGATGTGAACTAGACTACTGACTCTAGTAAACTCTTGGGTATTAGTCACATGGCGATGTGACCTGTGAGTGTTAATCACATGACAATGTGAACTAGATTATTGACTCTAGTGCAAGTGGGAGACTGTTGGAAATATGCCCTAGAGGCAATAATAAAAGTGTTATTATTATATTTCCTTGTTCATGATAATTGTCTTTTATTCATGCTATAACTGTATTATCCGGAAATCGTAATACACGTGTGAATACATAGACCACAATATGTCCCTAGTGAGCCTCTAGTTGACTAGCTCGTTGTGATCAACAGATAGTCATGGTTTCCTGGCTATGGACATTGGATGTCGTTGATAACGGGATCACATCATTAGGAGAATGATGTGATGGACAAGACCCAATCCTAAGACTAGCACAAAGATCGTGTAGTTCGTTTGCTAGAACTTTGCCAATGTCAAGTATCTCTTCCTTTGACCATGAGATCGTGTAACTCCTGGATACCGTAGGAGTGCTTTGGGTGTATCAAACGTCACAACGTAACTGGGTGACTATAAAGGTGCACTACAGGTATCTCCGAAAGTATCTATTGTTTTATGCGGATCGAGACTGGGATTTGTCACTCCGTGAAAACGGAGAGGTATCTCTGGGCCCACTCGGTAGGACATCATCATATGCGCAATGTGACCAAGGAGTTGATCACGAGATGATGTGTTACGGAACGAGTAAAGTGACTTGCCGGTAACGAGATTTAACAAGGTATCGGTATACCGACGATCGAATCTCGGGCAAGTAAAATACCGCTAGACAAAGGGAATTGTATACGGGATCGATTGAGTCCTTGACATCGTGGTTCATCCGATGAGATCATCGTGGAACATGTGGGAGCCATCATGGGTATCCAGATCCCGCTGTTGGTTATTGACCGGAGAACGTCTCGGTCATGTCTGCATGTCTCCCGAACCTGTAGGGTCTACACACTTAAGGTTCGATGACGCTAGGGTTATAAAGGAAGCTTGTATGTGGTTACCGAATGTTGTTCGGAGTCTCAGATGAGATCCCGGACGTCACGAGGAGTTCCGGAATGGTCCGGAGGTAAAGATTTATATATAGGAAGTCCTGTTTCGGCTATCGGGACAAGTTTCGGGGTCATCGGTATTGTACCGGGACCACCGGAAGGGTCCCGGGGGCCCACCGGGTGGGGCCACCTGCCCCGGGGGGCCACATGGGCTGTAGGGGGTGCGCCTTGGCCTACATGGGCCAAGGGCACCAGCCCCAAGAGGCCCATGCACAAGGAAACTTGGAGAGGGAAGAGTCCTAAAAGGGGAAGGCACCTCCGAGGTGCCTTGGGGAGGATGGACTCCTCCCCATCCTTAGCCGCACCCCTTCCTTGGAGGAGGGGGCAAGGCTGCGCCCTTCCCCTCTCCCTTGGCCCTATATATAGTGGGGAAAGGAGGAGCAATTAGACCTAAGGCCTTTGGTTGCCTCCCTCTCCCTCCCGTGACACATCTCCTCTCCCGTAGGTGCTCGGCGAAGCCCTGCAGGATTTCCACGCTCCTCCATCACCACCACGCCGTTGTGCTGCTGCTGGATGGAGTCTTCCTCAACCTCTCCCTCTCTCCTTGCTGGATCAAGGCGTGGGAGACATCGTCGAGCTGTACGTGTGTTGAACGCGGAGGTGCCGTCCGTTCGGCACTAGGATCATCGGTGATCTGAATCACGACGAGTACGACTCCATCAACCCCGTTCACTTGAACGCTTCCGCTTAGCGATCTACAAGGGTATGTAGATGCACTCCCCTTCTACTCGTTGCTGGTCTCTCCATAGATAGATCTTGGTGATTCGTAGGAAAATTTTTGAATTTCTGCTACGTTCCCCAACATATAGATCAGACCTACCTCAAATGAACTACTAGGGAACGGCATAGCCAGCTGGCAACAATAAATCCTATCATGCAATCCTACCACAAAAGGACTACATGCATAATATAAACATAGGTAATTGGAAGAATGGTCAAATGTGAACTTGCCTGGTAATAGTTGATGAAGATTATATCGCTCTCAGAAATTTACTTAAATAGAGCTATTCGTCACTCTCCGATGAAAATCTATAAGGTCAAACATTGCATTCACATAAGCAATCATTTCAGAGAACCAAATAACGTGCAACATGAAAAGACTCGGAAAATCCAAATGAACACACAACACACTTAACTATCAAAAGAAAATACTAAGTGCAAAACAACATAGGGCATGGGTGCCAAAAATTGTGACGTGGACCATCGTGCATACTAGGCATACGAGTAAAACTACTATGGACAGATCCTATGTGTGAAAAATATCATGAGATAGGTCCAAGTGATTGGGTTTGGCAACGGTGACAAGATGCAAAAAGAATCACATCAATCGGAGATACGGTTTAGGAGATATGGCCATTTGAAGTTCGAATTCAAATCTGAATAAAGTTCGAATTTGAATTTCGAATTTTTTTACAAACATGATGCTACTGGATAGATCTAGTCATGATGAAGAATTTGCCGTTGGTTTCATCGAATTTGGAGTTACGGTTAAAAAGATACAACCATTCGAAGTTTAGGGGCTAAACTAAAAACTCAGGGACTAATCTGTAATTAAAACTACAGCAACTAGGTCGCCACATGGCGGCTCGTGGCTGGCCAAGCAGCGTTCGCTGCGGTGGCTATACGGCGAACGGCCACTAAATAGGAAAAACAGCTACTGCGGCAACAACAAAAACCGGAGACCGGTTTTTAACTAAACCGCACGATTTATTTAAAACTGTGGTTAACCGATCTAAAACAAAACACACAAAAAAACTAATCTAAACGAACGAAGTGGGCGGCTCGGCTTACAGCGGCGAGGAAGGCGAACGGGGGCGGCGGCGCTGGCGTCAGGCGGCGGACGAGGTGGCGCCTGCGGTGCTTTTCGGCGACGGGGAAGGAGTCAGGGAGGTCGGGCGCGGCGTGGGCAGTCCGGTGGTGGAGGCGGGTGTCCTTGAGGGCGTCGGGGTTGTGCTGCGCGGGGACGACAGCTCCGTGCTCCGGCGAGGACGCAGGTCATCGGGGCGGCGGTTCCGGCGAGACATAGGCGGCGAAAACATGTCAATAAGATGCGCCTCGGCGAGTAATGAAGGTTGACATAAACAAAGTGAAGGTAGGGGAGTCTACGGCGAGGGAAAACTCTAGCGAGATACTCCGACTCCGGCGAGATCCACCACGGCAGTGCGGCAGTTGCGAGGAGCTAGGGACGATGCAGAGTGGCAGAATGGAGAGAGGGGGTCCTGGGGGTTTTATAGGCGCGGTCAGGAGGCGCGGGGCTGCGGGATAAGCATTATCCGCGAGAATGAGGTGCGGTGGTGGGTCACGAGCTCTATCCCGAGCGGGACGAGCGGGAGGTTGGGGACGATGGGGCTAGGCCCCACCTGCAGCGGGCGCTGCGTGCGAGCAGGAGAAGAGGCGGGCGAGCAAAGGCGGGCAGGCGAGCGTGCGGTGGCCTTCGGGCGCGGGGGCGGCCTGGCTCGGCCTGCTATGGCCGTGGGCCGGCTCTGGCCAGCGGTGGCTGGGCCTGCGCGCGGGTGCGTGTGCGCGTGCATTTTTTTAACAAAAAGAAAACTCCAACAGAAGTAAATTAAATTAAAAAAATATGCATAGGCATATTATATACCAAAATGTTCAGAAAAATAGCAGCAATAAGATGAACTATTTTTCAAGTTCAACTAAATTCCATAAAAAAATCATAAAAGTCAAATAATGCTACTGTTGCATTTAAAATCAATAAAAACATTTTTAAATAGCAAAATGATTTCCAAATTATTTTCTCCTAATTTTCTATTGTAGGGAATCATTTTACCCTTATTTCCATTTATTTATTTTTAGGAGAAAAATATTTTGAACAGAAACTCAAATAACTCCCAATTGGATTTGAATTTGGAATTTCAAACAACTTCAAATGGAAAATGAGTTTCAAATAACTTCAAAGTGACTTCCAATTTATTTCTTTGAAACTTCCAACTCTCTTTCTTCAAATATGAAGAAGTTATTTTATCTTCCCACATGAACTCATTGAGTTGCTTAAAGTTTCTAAGTATGAAATATTTCAAAATGGAATTCACGTCATTTTCAAACCCCTTTTCATTTCTTTAAATGGAAGAAGTCGTATTATCTTCACTCTAGGGTTTCGTAATGAAATGAATTTTGAATTGATGGAGATCAAGAAAATTTTAAGATGAAAGTTTTGGTAACGTCCTTTTATTCCCTCTCATGCAACTTTCCAAAGTTTAAATTTCCACTCAATTTCACACAATCAATCACACAACAATCAAACAAACAATCATAGTTATTTATTTAATATAACATTCAAAAATTTAGAATTTTGGGATGTTACAAACTACCACCCTTAAAATGAATCTCGTCCTCGAGATTCGGAGAGGCTAGAAAGAAGGTTAGGTTTGGGGGTCTTCATGAAAATCCATTAATCCACACAAGGTATGGGGTGCTACCACCCTTAGAAGCATGGTTATGGTTCCAACAAAACTCATGTACTCCATCCTTGGTGTTAACGGCGTCGGTCTTCTCATATTCTCCGAGATAACTCCTTCACTTGTGCTCTTCTGGTAAGGGCATGGCCTTTTCCTCAAAATCTGGAGTCCTTGCATCAAAATAGGATCCTTTTGAGACTGACAGGTCTGGCGCCAATGCTAAACAACTATCGAAAACCTCATGGTGCTCGACAATTTTTGGTTTCTCTTGCACGAAATGGGTCTGGGCTGAACCTCACCGCATAACCTATGATTGGCAACAGGTGCCAGTATAGGGTTCCCATCATCCTGCCATTCTAAGGCTTTTGGTTTATCGTGTCGACACTCTTCTAGGGTTTTAAGGCTCTCTGATTTTCCATCAACATATGATAGCTCATGATAGAAGTCTCCGGTATGGGGGCCAATCCATCCCGTACTTGAATCATTACCACATACGCAGATAGTGAATCACGTATTCTAACACTTGGGCATCCTCACAAGCATTGCAGAACTTCCCTTCTCCACGAACTAGGTTCGGGTAAATCCATTTATTCTACAAGCCAAACAAAACCTCTATCGTTTCTTCACAACTCTCGGGTTTACGTAGCCTCATATGAAACGTATGCTGATGGAAACATAGCTTCTTTCAGAATTATTTTCTTCAACAAGATTGTGCTTGTTTCCTTATCAAATCATGGGTCCTATGGGTTATGGCCCACTTCAACACTTGTATATCTTTAACTCATCCTTGGAGTTACTATTGTTCCGTATTCCAACACTACATCTCCTAAATCCAATAGTACTTCATTCCTTCATACTCTTGGGGTAACCATCATAACTAAAACCAAACTCCAACTCATTTTTCCAAACTCCACTCTATGGAATACATTTCCTTTTTCCATTGGTCAAGTGTTCACACAAACAAGTATCGCCAAAAAAATGCACTGGTTCATCCATAATTCTCTTCATATCAAATCTTTTATTACATCCTTAACCACTACTCAAAACTCAAATTTCAAAAGTACTCTATTACAAAAGCTGCCATCCACATAGTTTGGTATGGTCAAGCATTACTTCCACCTTTATTCATTTGCCATTCTTGAAGATGCTTCAGTGCAACCAGAATTGTGCAATGTGATCCTTGAAATCATTGATCTTCTGCTTCATCTTGGTGGCTATGAGCTTCATCTCCATCATCTCTGCATGCACCTCCCTCAGGTATTCCTGAGTGTGACGGAGTCTTGCTTCCAGTATTTCTCCAATCTGACGTATGGCTTCCATAGCAGCTTCACGAATAGAGTCAAAGAATGTTGCTCATGGTACTCGAGAAATGAAAAAGTATTGCCCCATAGTCTTTGGGCAAACTCCCTTCACACGGTGGAGGTGTACCTCCACGTACCAAAGTTCAACTCCATTCTCCATGAAAGGATAACCTTTGTAGACTGCATCTCCTTCAAGATGAATATGCTTCATCATGTCCTTCAGGATTTTTGGGTAATCATGATCACTAGTCAGGGTCATGATCGTTTCCGGGCCCTTGAGAAAAGACTCGTAAAGGGTTGTCATCTGCAGGCATAAGATAGAAGGGATACTCAGGATAATGTATGTATTTCCTCAGGTGAAATGTGGTTGTTTTTCTGGGAAAAGTTTGGGGTCAGCTTGTCCATGGGTTCAAGGTTTAGTCTGGGTGAGATAATGAGAGAGGCACTCACAATCACCAACAACTCATAACATTTCACATGAGATTCCAACACCTCAACTTTTATTGCTTCACGAGCTATTACAATTTCCATTCGGTAACTCAACCCAACATCCCCCACAAAAATAAAAGTGTGTTCCACATTTATTACATGCTTTATTCCAATATCAAGATCTCAACTACTCTGCTTAAGCTTTCCTCGGGTCTGAACATTCTCTAGCAAAATGTCCTACTCCTTTGCAGCGTAAACCAATGACTTCAAACAAATCTAGGGGCTTCCTGGTGGTTATCTTGGCTCCTTGGGTTCTTGGCTTCCTTGCTGGGCATTTGCTAGCATAATGACCTAAATCCTTGCATCTGTAACAAGTGATATAACTCAAGTCCTTTTCTGCAGAAATTGGGTTGTTCCAGGGACACATGCTCTTTCTCTTCCTGGACTTCTTCGTTCCGATCAATTCTTCTATCTCTTGTGGATCAAACTCCACTTCTTCTGTCGGGAAGTTTCCCAGATACGCTTGGCTTTGCTTCGTGCAATACTGTGAAAAATGTCCTTCTTCTCCACATGAATAGCAAGCATTGGAGTAGAATCTATTTAGGCTTTCTCCATCAGGGTCGTTAACATCTTCTTTCATCACCAGTTTTCTTAAACTTTCCCTGAGGGCTTCTTTCACTGCTTCCTTCTGCTGCTTGGTAATTTCTTGTACCTTGGGATAAATATGACACTGGGTAGGGTAGTGCGTAGTTCCTTCACACAAGAAACAAGTAACCTTCATGGTTGGACATTCTTCAGCTTGGTGATTTCCTTCACAATGAGGGCATCCATCCTTGTGTTCTTCATGGGTGTGTCCTATTTCTCCGCATATCTTGCAGGCACAAGGTTTCTTCATCGGGTAATCACCGTGCTTCTGGATAAGGCGGGATCCCAACACTTTAAGTGGATCCATATCAATAGATTTCTAGCAAGCAAAGATGCAAGCAAATAGAAGGCACGTGGAAACACAAACAAAAAAGGCATAGGGGAAGAAGGCGAATAAAACGGCAAGGGTGAAGTGGGGGAGAGGAAAATGAGAGGCAAATGGCAAATAATGTAATGCGGTAGATAAGGGTTTGTGATGGGTACTTGGTATGTTGACTTTTGCGTAGACCTCCCTGGCAACGGCGCCAGAGATCCTTCTTGCTACCTCTTGAGCACTTGCGTTGGTTTTCCCTTGAAGAGGAAAGGGTGATGCAGCAGAGTAGCGTAAGTATTTCCCTCAGTTTTTGAGAACCAATGTATCAATCCAGTAGGAGGCTACGCACGAGTCCCTCGCACATGCACAAAACAAATAAATCCTTGCAACCAACGGGATGAGGGGTTGCCAATCCCTACACGGTCACTTACGAGAGTGAGATCTGATAGATATGATAAGATAATATTTTTGGTATTTTTATGATAAAGATGCAAAGTAAAATAAAAGCAATGAAAATAACAAAGTATTGGAAGATTAATATGATGAAGATAGACCCGGGGGCCATAGGTTTCACTAGTGGCTTCTCTCGAGAGCATAAGTATTTTACGGTGGGTGAACGAATTACTGTTGAGCAATTGACAGAATTGAGCATAGTTATGAGAATATATAGGTATGATCATGTATATAGGCATCACGTCCGAGAGAAGTAGACCGACTCCTTCCTGCAACTACTACTATTACTCCACACATCAACCGCTATCCAGCATGCATCTAGAGTATTAAGTTCATAAGAACAGAGTAACGCCTTAAGCAAGATGATATGATGTAGAGGGATAAACTCATGCAATATGATGAAACCCCATCTTGTAATCCTCGATGGCCACAATACAATACGTGCCTTGCTGCCCCTACTGTCACTGGGAAAGGACACCGCAAGATTGAACCCAAAGTTAAGCACTTCTCCTATTGCAAGAAAGATCAATCTAGTAGGCCAAACCAAACTGATAATTCGAAGAGACTTGCAAAGATAACCAATCATACATAAAAGAATTCAGAGGATATTCAAATATTGTTCATAGATAAACTTGATCATAAACCCACAATTCATCGGTCTCAACAAACACACCGCAAAAAGAAGATTACATCGAATAGATCTCCACAAGAGAGGGGGGAACTTTGTATTGAGATCCAAAAAGAGAGAAGAAGACATCTAGCTAATATCTATGGACCCGAAGGTCTGAGGTAAATTACTCACACTTCATTAGAGAGGCTATGGTGTTGATGTAGAAGCCCTCCATGATCGATGCCCCCTCCGGCGGAGCTCCGGAACAGGCCCAAAGATGGGATCTCGTGGATATAGAAAGTTACGGCTGTTGAATTAGGGTTTTGGCTCCGTATCTGATCGTTTGGGGGTACGTAGGTATATATAGGAGGAAGAAGTACGTCGGTGGAGCAACAGGGGGCCCATGAGGGTGGAGGGCGCGCCCGGGGGGGGGGGGGGGTAGGCGCGCCCCAACCTCGTGGCCTCCCTATTGATTGCTTGACATAGGGTCCAAGTCTCTTGGATCTTGTTCATTCCAAAAATCACGTTCCCGAAGGTTTCAGTCCATTTGGACTCCGTTTGATATTCCTTTTCTTTGAAACCCTAAAATAGCCAAAAAACAACAATTCTGGGCCGGGCCTCCGGTTAGTAGGTTAGTCCCAAAAACAATATAAAAGTGGATAATAAAGCCCAATAATGTCCAAAACAGTAGGTAATATAGCATGGAGCAATCAAAAATTATAGATACGTTGGAGACGTATCAACGAGCTCTTTGTCACCTCCATACATGACAAACATGTCCTTAGTCCTTTTCAGGTATTTTAAGATGTTGTTGACCGCTGTCCAGTGATCCACTCCTGGATTACTGTGGTACCTCTTTCTAAACTTATAGCAAGGCACACATCAGGCCTGGTACACAGCATTGCATGCATGATAGAGCCTATGGCTGAAGCATAGGGAACACTTTCCATTTTCTCTCTATCTTCTGCAGTGGTCGGCATTGAGTCTGACTCAACTTCACACCTTGTAATACATGCAAGAACCCTTTCTTTGCCTGATCCATTTTGAACTTCTTCAAAACTTTATCAAGGTATGTGCTTTGTGAAAGTCCAATCAAGCGTCTTGATCTATCTCTATAGATCTTGATGCCCAATATATAAGCAGCTTCAGCGAGGTCTTTCATTGAAAAATTCTTATTCAAGTATCCTTTTATGCTATTCAGAAATTCAGTATCATTTCCCATCAACAATATGTCATCTACATACAATATCAGAAATGCTACGGAGCTCCCACTCACTTTCTTGTAAATACAGGCTTCTCCACAAGTCTGTATAAAACCATATGCTTTGATCACACTATCAAAGCATATATTCCAACTCCGAGAGGCTTGCACCAGCCATAAATGGATCGCTGGAGCTTGCACACTTTGTTAGCACCTTTTGGATCGACAAAACCTTCTGGTTGCATCATATACAACTCTTCTATAAAGTATCCATTAAGGAATGTAGTTTTGACATCCATTTGCCAAATTTCATAATCATAAAATGCGTCAATTGCTAGCATGATTCGGATGGACTTGAGCATCACTATGGGTGAGAAGGCCTCATCATAGTCAACTCCTTGAACTTGTCGAAAACCTTTTGCAACAAGTCAAGCTTTGTAGACAGTAACATTACTGTCAGCGTCAGTCTTCTTCTTGAAGATCCATTTATTCTCTATGGCCTACCGATCATCGAGCAAGTCAACCAAAGTCCACACTTTGTTCTCATACATGGCTCCCATCTCAGATTTCATGGCTTCAAGCCATTTTGCGGAATCTGGGCTCATCATTGTTTCCTCATAGTTCGTAGGTTCATCATGGTCAAGTAACATGACTTCTAGAACAGGATTACCGTACCACTCTGGTGCGGATCTTACTCTGGTTGACCTACGAGGTACGGTAGTAACTTGATCAAAAGTTTCATGATCATCGTCATTAGCTTCCTCACTTACTGGTGTAGGAATCACTGGAACTGATTTCATTGATGAACTACTTTCCAATAAGGGAGAAGGTACAATTACCTTGTCAAGTTCTACTTTCCTCCCACTCACTTCTTTTGAGAGAAACTCCTTCTCTAGAAAGGATCCATTCTGAGCAACGAATATCTTGTCTTCGGATCTGTGATAGAAGGTGTACCCAACAATCTCCTTTGGGTATCCTATGAAGACACATTTCTCCGATTTGGGTTTGAGCTTATTAGGTTGAAGCTTTTTCACATAAGCATCGCAGCCCCAAACTTTAAGAAACGACAACTTGGGTTTTTGCCAAACCACAGTTCATAAGGTGTCGTCTCGACGGATTTAGATGGTGCCCTATTTAATGTGAATGCAGCTGTCTCTAAAGCATAACCCCAAAACGATAGCGGTAAATCAGTGAGAGACATCGTAGATCGCACCATATCTAGTAAAGTACGATTACGATGTTCGGACACACCATTACGCTGTGGTGTTCCAAGTGGCGTGAGTTGCGAAACTATTCCGCATTGTTTCAAATGAAGTCCAAACTCATAACTCAAATATTCACCTCCACGATCAAATCGTAGAAACTTGATTTTCTTGTTACGATGATTTTCCACTTCACTCTGAAATTCTTTAAACTTTTCAAATGTTGCAGACTTATGTTTCATCAAGTAGATATACCCATATATGCTCAAATCATCTGTGAAGGTGAGAAAATAACAATATCCGCCGCAAGCTTCAATGTTCATTGGACCACATACATCAGTATGTATGATTTCCAATAACTCTGTTGCTTGCTCCATTGTTCCGGAGAACGGAGTTCTAGTCATTTTTCCCATGAGGCATGGTTCTCAAGTACCAAGTGATTCATAATGAAGTGATTCTAAAAGTCCATCAGAATGGAGTATCTTCATGCGCTTTACACCAATATGACCTAAACGGCAGTGCCACAAATAAGTTGCACTATCATTATCAACTCTGCATTTTCTGGCTTCAATATTATGAAAATGTGTATCAGTACTATCAAGATTTAGTAAAAATAGACCACTCATCAAGGGTGCATGACCATAAAAGATATTACTCATATAAATAGAACAACCATTATTCTCTGATTTAAATGAATAACCGTCTCGCATCAAACAAGATCCAGATATAATGTTCATGCTCAACGCTGGCACCAAATAACAATTATTTAGGTCTAAAACTAATCTCGAAGGTAGATGTAGAGGTAGCATGCCGATGACGATCACATCGACTATGGAACCATTTCCCACGCGCATCGTCACCTCGTCCTTAGCTAATCTTCGCTTAATCCGTAGCCCCTATTTCGAGTTGCAAATGTTAGCAACTAAACCAGTATCAAATACCTAGGCACTACTGCGAGCATTAGTAAGGTACACACCAATAACATGTATATCAAATATACCTTTCACTTTGCCATCCTGCTCCGCCAAATACTTGGGGCAGTTCCGCTTCCAGTGACCAGTTCCTTTGTAGTAGAAGCACTCAGACTCAGGCTTAGGTCCAGACTTGGGTTACTTCACTTGAGCAGCAATTGGCTTGTTGTTCTTCTTGAAGTTCCCCTTATTCCCTTTACCCTTTTTCTTGAAACTGGTGGTCTTGTTGACCATCAACACTTGATGATCCTTCTTGATTTCTACCTCCGCAGCCTTTAGCATTGCTAAGAGCTCAGGAATCGTCTTATCCATCCCTTGCATATTATAGTTCATCACGAAGCTCTTGTAGCTTGGTGGCAGTGATTGAAGAACTCTGTCAATGACACTATAATCAGGAAGATTAACTCACAGTTGAGTCAAGTGGTTGTGATACCCAGACATTCTGAGTATATGTTCACTGACAGAACTATTCTCCTCCATCTTGCAGCTGTAGAACTTATTGGAGACTTCATATCTCTCAACACGGGCATTTGCTTGAAATATTAACTTCAACTCCTGGAACATCTCATATGCTCCATGACGTTCAAAATGTCATTGAAGTCCCAGTTCTAAGCCGTAAAGAATGTCACACTAAACTATCGAGTAGTCATTAGCTTTGCTCTGCTAGGTGTTCATAACATCTGGCATTGCACATGCAGCGGGTTTGTCACCTAGCGGTGCTTCCAGAACATAATTCTTCTGTGCAGCAATGAGGATAATCCTCAAGTTACAGACCTAGTATGTGTAGTTGCTACCATCATCTTTCAACTTAGCTTTCTCTAGGAACGCATTAAAATTCAATGGAACAACAACACGGGCCATCTATCTACAACAACATAGATATACAAAATCCTATCAGGTACTAAGTTCATGATAAATTAAAGTTCAATTAATCAAATTACTAAAGAACTCCCACTTAGATAGACATCTCTCTAATCATAGTGATCACGTGATTGATATCAACTAAACCATGCCTGAACATCACGTGAGATGGAGTAGTTTTCAATGGTGAACATCACTATGTTGATGATATCTACAATATGATTCACGCTCGACCTTTTGGTCTCAGTGTTCCTAGGCCATATCTTCGTATGCTAGGATCGTCAAGTTTAACCCGAGTATTCCGTGTGTGCAAAACTGGCTTGCACCCGTTGTATGTGAATGTAGAGCTTATCACACCCGATCATCATGTGGTGTCTCGGCACGACGAACTGTAGCAACGGTGCATACTCAGGGAGAACACTTATACCTTGAAATTTAGTGAGAGATCATCTTATAATGCTACCACCGAACTAAGCAAAATAAGATGCATAAAGGATAACAATCACATGCAATCAATATAAGGGATATGATATAGCCATCATCATCTTGTGCCTTTGATCTCCATCTCCAAAGCACCGTCTTGATAACCATTGTCACCGGCTTGACACCTTGATCTCCATCGAAGCATCGTTGTCGTCTCGCCAACTATTGCTTCTACGACTATCGCTACTGCTTAGTGATGAAGTAAAGCAATTACATAGCGATTGCATTTCATACAATAAAGCGACAACCACATGGCTCCTGCCAGTTGCCGATAACTGTGTTACAAAACATGATCATCTCATACAATAAAATTTAGCATCATGTCTTGACCATATCACATCACAACATGCCCTACAAAAACAAGTTAGACGTCCTCTACTTTGTTGTTGCAAGTTTTACATGGCTGCTACGGGCTGAGCAAGAACCGTTCTTACCTACGCATCAAAAACCACAACGCGGTATAGTGATTGCCTTTTGATCTTTAGAAAGAACCTTGTTCATTGAATCCGATTCAACTAAAGTTGGAGAAACTGACACCCACCAGCCACCTATGTGCGGAGCACGTCGGTAGAACCAGTCTCGCGTAAGCGTATGCATAATGTCGGTCTGGGCCGCTTCATCCAACAATACCGCCGAATCAAGAAACAACTAGTGATGGCAAGCAATATGTATATACCCACACCCACAACTCCTTTGAGTTCTACTCGTGCATATAAGATCTACGCATAAACCTGGCTCGGATGTCACTTTTGGGGAACGTAGTAATTTCAATATTTTCCTATGCACACGCAAGATCATGGTGATGCATAGCAACAAGAGGGGAGAGTATTGTCTAATTACCCTCGTAAACCGTAAGTGGAAGCGTTATGACAACGCGGTTGATGTAGTCGTACGTCTTCACGATCGACCGATCTAGCACCGAAGGTATGTCACCTCCGTGATCTACACACGTTCGGCTCGGTGACGTCCCACGAACTCACGATCTAGTAGAGGTTCGAGGGAGAGCTTCGTCAGCACGACGACGTGATGACGGTGATGATGTTGCTATCGGAACAGGGCTTCGCCTAAGTACCGCTACGATATTACCGAGGTGGATTATGGTGGAGGGGGGCACCGCACACGGCTAAAAGATCAATGATCAACTTGTGTGTGTATGGGGTGCCCCCTCCCCCGTATATAAAGGACTGGAGGAGGGGGAGGGGCCGGCCTCCTAGGCGCTCCCCAAGGGGAGTCTTACTCCCACTGGGAGTAGGATTCCCCCCTTCCCTTGTTGGATTTAGGAGAGAAGGAAGGAGGAGGAAGGAGGAAGGAAAGGGGGGGCGGACCCCTCCCTCGGATTGGGCTTAGGGGGGCGCCCCCTCCTTTGCTCCTTTCCCCTCTCTTCCACTAAGTCTCAATAAGGCCCATATACCTCCCAGCGGGTTTCAGTAACCTCCCAGTGCTCTGGTATACTCCCGATTTCACCTGGAATCATTCTGATGTCCAAAGATAGGTTTCCAATATATCGATCTTTATGTCTCTACCATTTCGAGACTCCTCATCATGTCTGTGATCAAATCCGGGACTCCGAACTACCTTCGGTACATCAAAACACAAAAACTCCTAATACCGATCATCACCAAACATTAATCGTGTGGACTCTACTGGTTCGAGAACTATGTAGACATGACCGAGACATGTATCCGGTCAATAACCAATAGTGGAACCTGGATGCTCATATTGGTTCCTACATATTCTACGAAGATCTTTATCGGTCAAACCGCATAACGATATGTGTTGTTCCCTTTGTCATTGGTATGTTACTTGCCCGAGATTCGATCGTCGGTATCTCAATACCTAGTTCAATCTCGTTACCGGCAAGCCTCTTTACTAGTTCCGTAATGCTACATCCCATAACTAACTCATTAGTTACATTTCTTCCAAGGCTTATAGTGATGTACATTACTGAGAGGGCCCAGATATACCTCTCCGACAATCGGAGTGACAAATCCTAATCTTGATCCATGCCAACTCAACAAACACCATCAGAGACACCTGTAGAGCACCTTTATAATCACCCAGTTATGTTGTAACGTTTGGTAGCACACAAAGTGTTCCTCTGGTATTCGGGAGTTGCATGATCTCATAGTCATAGGAACATGTATAGTTATGGAGAAAGCAATAGCAACAGACTAAACGATCATCGTGCTAAGCTAAGGGATGGGTCAAGTCAATCACATCATTCTCTAATGATGTGATCCCATTAATCAAATGATAACTCATGTCTATGGTTAGGAAACATAACCATCATTGATTCAACGAGCTAGTCAAGTAGAGGCAAACTAGTGACACTCTGTTTGTCTATGTATTCACACATGTACTAAGTTTCTGGTTAATATAATTCTATCATGAATAAAAAACATTTATCATGATATAAGGAAATATAAATAACAACTTTATTGTTGCCTCTAGGGCATATTTCCTTCAGTCTCCCACTTGCACTAGAGTCAATAATCTAGATTACATTGTAATGATTCTAACACCCATGGAGTCTTGGTGCTGATCATGTTTTGCTCATGAGAGAGGCTTAGTCAATGGGTCTGCAACATTCAGATCCTTATGTGTCTTGCAAATTTCTATGCCTCCCTCCTTGACTTGATCGCGGATGGAATCGAGGCGTCTCTTGATGTGCTTGGTCACAGCAACTGGAACTGGTCTACCAAATCCTTGTCTTCACCAAGCTAATGGTTCTATCCTTCATTTCCCTTTACTTTGCAGTTTATCTTCGTGAAGTCATTGCTTGCCTGTATGATCTGATTGACTTCACTAAGTGAAGACTATTTACTGTCTGGCTTCATACCATCTTCCATCCTGATCCTTACTACCTAGCTACCGATAGTCTTCGTGCTTTCACTTCATTGATTACTTGACTATGGCCTGTCTAGTGTAGTCTACCTTCCACTGCATATCAATAGGTTCATTCCTATCGTTTGTCTTCAAAGCCCCCGTGTTTTGAAGACTTCCATAAAAATCACCTATTCACCCCCCCTCTAGTCGATAACTAGCACTTTCAACTAGTGAAAGTACGGACCCTAGGCCTTGTTTTTAAGCATTGCAATACCGTTTTTGTGCATGTTTACTATTTGCTACATTGTTGTTTTTATTTTTTAGATTATTAAAATATATTTCTACCATCAATATTACACTTTTATCACCATCTCTTCACCGAACTAGTGCACCTATACAATTTGCCATTGTGTTGGGTGTGTTGGGGACACAAGAGATTTCTTGTATTTGGTTGCAGGGTTCTTTGAGAGAGACCATCTTCATCCTATACCTCCCATGGATTGATAAACCTTAGGTCATCCACTTGAGGGAAAATTGCTACTGTCCTACAAAACTCTGTGCTTGGAGGACCAACACGAGTCTACAAGAATAAATTTGCATAGTAGACATCAAGCTCTTTTCTGGCACCGTTGCCAAGGAGGTGAGTGCTTGAAGGTATATCTTTAGATCTTGCAATCGAATCTTTTAGTTTCTTGTTTATCACTAGTTTGGTTTATAAAAGAAAACTACAAAAAATGGAATTGAGGTTGCATCATATTATACATCTTTATAATGTATTTCGTGAAAATGATGGAAAGGAAAATTGTGCTCAATTGTTAGAGGAAGAATGCTATAAAATGGTTGACATAAAATCCTTGAATGATGAGCACGATTGCAATGTTGTTAGTATGAATTCTTTGAATATCCATGATGCTAATGATATGCAAAGCTATAAGCTTGGGGATGCAATGTTTGATGAAGATGATATTTTTAGTTCCCCAAGATTTGATGTGCAAATTTGTTATAATGATTGCATGCCTCCTATTTTTGATGATTATAATGATGAAAGTGGATTTGGAGAGGTCATGACTTTATTTAATGATGAATCCACTATTTTGGAAGAGGTTTCAATTGATTATTATGAGAACAAAGTTGCTATTTATGATGATTATGGTGATGACATGTATGCTATGAAGAATAATAATAACCATGAAACTTGTCATCATGATTTCAATTTTCAATCCCATGATAGTTATTTTGTTGAGTTTGCTGCCACTATTATTGATGAGAAGAAATTTGCTTATGTGGAGAGTAATAAAATTTCTATGCTTGTGAATCATGAAAAGAATGCTTTATGTGATAGCTATATTGTTTGATTCATTCATGATGCTACTGAAAATTATTATGATAGAGGAACATATGCTTGTAGGTATTGCAATAATATCAAGTTTCCTCTCTATGTGTTGAAAATCTTGAAGTTTTGCTTGTTTTGCCTTCCTATGCTAGTTGATTCTTGCTCCCATGAATTATTTGCTCACAAAATCCCTATGCATAGGAAGTGGGTTAGGCTTAAATGTGCTTGCCATGTGTTTCATGATGCTCTTGTTATGTTCCAATTCTTTACTTTTATATGAGCATCATTGAAACCATCATGCCTAGCTAAAAAGGCATTAAAGAAAAGCGCTTGTTGGGAGACATACCAACACTTTTACCTACTGTTTTTGTGTGTTCACATGATTAGGCTACTTTAGTAATAATGTTTTATTGCTTTTGTTTCAATAAAGTGCCAAGTAAGACCTTTGGGATGGCTTACGGTGATAGTTGATTTGATCTTGCTGAAAAACAGAAACTTTTACGCTTAGGAAAACAATTCTTGTTTTTAACGTAAGCGTGATAAAATGTTGATTCTTCTTGCAGAAGATTTATAGACAAATTACCCAGGTTTTCCTATTTTTCAGAATTTTTGGAGTAGCAGAAGTATGGTTGGAGTACAGATTACTACAAACAGTTCTATTTTTGACAGATTCTGTTTTCAATGCATAGTTTGCTTGTTTTCTAGTTTCTATGGCTTATATTGCTCAATATAAATTTTGGAAATGATATTATACAGTAGGCATTGTGTGGAAACAATTATGAATCTTTTCTTTGAGAGTACCAAAGTGAAATGGTTTGCTCTTTATCATACTAACCTATCTCACGAAATTCTGTTAAGTTCTGTGTGATTGAAGTTTTCAAGTTTTGGGTGAGATGTCGATATGAGGAGAATAAGGTGTGACAAGACCCTAAGCTTGGGGATTCCCAAGGCACCCCAAGGTAATATTTAAGGAATATCCAAGCAACTAAGCTTGGGGATGCCCCGGAAGGCATCCCCTCTCTCGTCTCCAACATTATCGATAACCTCACTTGGAGCTATATTTTCATTCGTCACATGATATGACTTTTACTTGGAGTGTCATTTTATTTTTTAGGAATTTCTTTCTGTTATTTAGAATAATGTTTTGCATCTTTTATTTCAATAAAAGTGGCAATGATAGCCTTTGCCATGCCTATTTTGCAAGTATACATGTTCCTGTTTGAAAACAGAAAGTTTACCGCTATTGCAAAAATTCCCTAGAAAAGTCAGAATGCGATAAAATGTTGAAATGTTTTGCAAAATTAGATCTGATAAATTTTCTATAGTGTGGCAAATTTTCATTACTTTTGGAGTTAGGGAAGTATTGATACTCTTGCATTATTTACAGAATGTACTGTTTTGGCATATTGCTGTTATGTTTGCATTGTTTGCATATGTTTGCTTGTTTAATGATTCTATTTGAGGATAGGAGTGTTAAATATGCAGAGAAATTTAGTGTGCAATGTTGAATAATAACTTTAGTGATTTTCTCCAGTAGAGAATGGTAAGGTTTTTGCATTGGTTTATACTAACTTATCTCACGAGTCCTTGTTGAGTTTTGTGTGGATGAAGCTTTTGAGATTTAGGAAAAACGTGATATGAGAAGAACTAAGGAGACACAAAAGCTCAAGCTTGGGGATGCCCAAGTCAGCCCAAGATAATATTTCAAGAATTCAATCATCTAAGCTTGGGGATGCCCCAGTAGGTATCCCACCTTTCTTCATTAACTATTATCGGTTAGTATCGGTTGAGCCTAAGTTTTTGCTTCTTCACATGAGTTGTGCTATTCTTAGAATGTCATTTTATTTTAATTTTTCTTGTTGTCTTAATAAAATACTTAGATCTGAAAGTTTTTAAATAAAATAGAGTCCTCAAATAGTTGCCAGGGAGGCTAAGTAAGCGGCATTCACACCCCGTCAACGAAGCTCTTTTCTATGGAATTGCTCTAGTGCTTCACTTCTATCTTTTTGAGTACGGTGTGCTTTAGTATTTTCGAAGAAACTCTCTCTTGCTTCACTTAAATTAATTGAGAAAAAAGAAATATTATGCTCATGATCTTCACTTATATCTTTTTGGAGTAGCTTGTCATTTACTCTTGTGCCTCACTTATATCCTATGAGTAAATTGTTGAATAAATTGAATGTCATGAAGTTGAAATCATATCATGCATAGTGGTAACTGCACATTGGGTTTAGAAAGTGAAATCTTTTGAGGCTTGACAATCACAATATTGGTCATACAAGCAATTCACGAATAATTAGTTTAAGGAAGAGAACTTTCACATGCAAATACACTATCTTGGAAATCTTTTGTGATTGTGAGCCCCCATCAAAATATTATATGCCAAAATTGTTGACGTTGGACAAGGAAGACAACATAATGGTCTATATTTGTTCATATTCACATAGAAGTTATATTGTCATAGATCCTTCAACATGCGGTGCTTGCCCCCATATTTGCTAGCCAAAAATTCCGCACCAAGTAGAGATACTACATGTGCATCCAAAAACCCTTAAACCCAAATCTTATTTTCAAGAGTCCACCATACCTACCTAAGGTTTGAGCAATATCCTTCAAGTAAGTTGTCTTCTAAAAGTGTTAGATCATTTAGTGTAAGAGAAAATTGAGCGTCGTACGAACTTGTGATGGCAAAGATTAAAAGCGACATACCGCATAATAAAGGTTGCTATCACAAGGGGCAATATAAAGTGACATTCTTTTGCACTAAGGGGTTGAGCATACAAACAAATAAGCGCATGGAAACCTTTGCTTCCCTTTGCGAAGGGCCTATCTTTTAATTTTATGTATTTACTTTCATGCAAGAATCAATGTTTTTCTCCCTATTCCTTTTTATTTTTCTCATGTGGCAAGTATCATGTGGTGAGGAAAGATCTAGGCACATATATCCAGTTGGATATGGGTAGCATAAGTTATTATTATTGACATCACCCTTGAGGTGAAAACGTTGGGAGGCGAAATTATAAGCCCCTATCTTTCTATGTGTCTGGTTGAAACGTTTTGCTCATGTGTATGCGGTGAGTGTTAGCAATCATAGAAGACTATATGATGGTTCAGTATGTGGAGCTCTTACTTAGACTCTATTGAATAAGTTGAATTGAAATTGCTTGGTGACTGGAAACATAGGTTGTTGAGTTTCATGAGAATTCGTTATTTGAACCTTAACATGTGAATTGGTTGCCACTTTAACATGAGAAGTTTTATAAGAAAGAATTGTTGTTATGATGCTAGGAAAAGTGATTGAAATTGTCATTTATCAAACTTGTGCACTTTGCTAGCATTCACACTTCATAAATTATTTCTTTTATCATTTACCTACTCGAGGACAAGTAGGAACTAAGCTTGGGGATGCTGATACGTCTCCAATGTATCTATAAGTTATGAAGTATTCATGCTAATATATTATCATTCTTGTATGTTTTACAATCATTTTATAGCATTATATCATTTTTTGGGACTAATATATTGACCTAGTGCCCAGTGCCAGTTGTTGTTTTTGCTTGATTTTTACATCGCAGGAAATCAATATCAAACAGTGTCCAAACACCACGAAACTTTTTGGAGATTTTTATGGACCAGAACACCCAGGATGGGCTAGAGCAACACCTGGGGGGTGCCCCGATGGGGGCACAACCCACCAGGGCGCGCCTGGGGGCCCAGGCGCGCCCAGGTGGGTTGTGCCCCCCTCTTTACCCTATAAATTCCCAAAAATTCCAAAAACCCTCAGGGTTAACCTAGATCAGAAGTTCCGCCGCTGCAAGGCTCTGTAGCCACCAAAACCCAATCTAGACCCCATTCCGGCACCCTGTCGGAGGGGGGAATCATCTCCGGTGGCCATCTTCATCATCCCCATGGCCACCATGATGAGGAGGGAGTAGTCCACCCTTGGGGCTGAGGGTTTGTACCAGTAGCTATGTGTTTAATCTATCTATCTATCTATCTCTCTCTCTCTCCCCCTCTCTCTCTCATGTTCTTGAGATGTCACGATCTTTATGTGTCACGGGCTTTGTTAATATAGTCGGATCATATGGTGTTTTCCCCTCTCTATCTTATTGTGATGAATTGAGTTTTTCCCTTTGATATTTCGTTGTTATCGGATTGAATACTTTTATGGATTTGAGAACACTTGATATATGTCTTGCAATTGAATACTCGTGGTGACAATGGGGTATCATATTGATTCACTTGATATATGTTTTGGCACTGAACTCGCGGATTCCCAAGGTGACATTGGGGTAATCTATGCATAGGGGTTGATGCATGTTCTTGTCTTTGTTTCTCCGGTAGAAATCTTGGGGAACTCTTTGAAGTTATTTGTGTTGGATTGAGTATTATGAGTATGAATTTGCTTTGGTGTTATTTTAGTATGAACTCTAGGATAGATTGATCGGAAAGAATAGCTTTGAGGTAGTTTCGTACCCTACAAACAATTCCGTCTTATGTTCTCCGCTAGATAGGAACTTTGGAGTGATTCTTCATTGCATGTTGAGGGACAGTTATATGATCCAATTATATTAGCACTATTGGGAGATTGCACTAGTGAAAGTACGGACCCTAGGCCTTGATTTTAAGCATTGCAATACCGTTTTTGTGCCTGTCAGTGTCAAAACCGGCGGATCTTGGGTAGGGGGTCCCGAACTGTGCGTCTAAGGTCGATGGTAGCAGTAGACAGGGGACACGATGTTTACCCAGGTTCGGGCCTCTCTATGGAGGTAATACCCTACTTCCTGCTTGATTAATCTTGATGAATATGAGTATTACAAGAGTTGATCTACCACGAGATTGTATTGGCTAAAGCATATAAGTCTAGCCTATATGACTATGGTATTGAGTATCTCCCCTATCCGGACTAAGTCCTCCGATTTATATAGACACTAGGAGGATATAGGGTTACATAAGGTCGGTTACAAAGAAAGGAATCTACATATTCGACGCCAAACTTGCCTTCCACGCCAAGGAGAGTCCCTTCCGGACACAGGTGCAGTCTTCGGTCTTCGTATCTTCACAGCCCATTAGTCCAGCCCATGGCTAACAGGCTGGATGCCCAAGGACCCCTTAGTCCAGGACTCCCTCAGTAGCCCCTGAACCTGGCTTCAATGACAAGGTATCCGGCGCGTAGATCTGTCTTTGACATAGCAAGGATGTCACACATCCCTAGCTTCTGGTATAGCCTGGTGTTTTGCATCTTGTTGCATCATGTCTAAATTCAATTGAAAGTTGAAATGGGGATTGATCAAACCCCTAGCACTAAAACAATGCAAATAGGTTCAACTTCAAATTATTTTCAAAGAACCCAAATTGGTCTGCAAAAATGTTCATGATTAATGGAAAAAGGTGAGAACCATATCCAGAGATGATGCATATTTTTCCAGGACATTTTTGGTATTTGAATTAACCCATATTGTATTTGAGTTGGAGCAAATAAATCCTATAATTATTTTTATCGCTCCAATGATTCTGAAACAATTTGTGGAGCTTTGGAAAAATCCATATTGCATCCATAAATAATTTCAGAAGCAACAAAAATGGTTTAGTCTTAGTACTAAATCAAAACAGAGCAAAACAAATAGAAAATAGAAAAGAAAAATAGGAAAGAAGAAAACCTACCTGGCCCAGCTTACTGCACCTGTTGCAGCCCACCTGGCTGCCCAACTGGACAGCCCAGCCCACCAGCGCCTCCCTGTCGCCTTCCTCCTCGCGCCAGTAGGCGAGGGCGCATGCTCGTTGCGCGCTGGCCACGCGCCGGGCCACCTCCTGCTTCCCGCCGCTACCTCGATCGACGCCCAGGACAACACCATGCAGCACCCTGAACCCCCTCGACCGCTCCCCTCTCTCCCTGCCTCACCTCTCTCGCTTTCTCTCCCGAAACCAAGCAGAGTCGTCGCTACCGCACGGCTACCGCACCCCCCTCGCCCTGCCGCTGATCCCAGAAGCACCACCGCGTTCCCCTCATCCTCTCCACCGAGCTGTACGACGCCGGGGGCCCTAGAACGTCGCCATCACCGTCGTCATCAACCTCTACCCCGATGATTGCCGCCATCAAATTCGTCGCCGTCCGGCCTTCCCCGAGCCCGCCGAGCATCTCTTCGTGACTGCGGTGAGCCCCTGGTCATTTCTCCCCTAACCCCGCTTTCGTTTGGTCGCCGTAGCCGTCGCACCCTTGCTTACCTTAGCCGCCGCCGCACAGGCTCGTCACTGGCGAAGCCCCGGTTACCTTTTGGTCCCGTGCGTGCGTCCATTGCACTCGCAACGTCCCGTAGAGCAAAACTAGCGCGACAGCCGGCTCGTTTGCAAGCCGCAGGGCCAACTCCACACCCACCCAAACTCCGGCCACCACCAAAGCTCGTCGCCGGCATGATTCCGGCGACCCCCGCGCCCAACTCCGCCTCCTCTTAATGCGGGCGAGCAAGGGCTATGCCCCGGTGCCCTCAGCGCGCTAAGCCGACACCTCTAGCGCAAATCCCGCGCGCCCCGCCGTGTTCTATGGTCGCCGCCGGCTGAACTCCGGCGAGCTCGACGTGGCCCCATCATTAGCAGCTAATGACATCGCTAATTAACCCTAGAGCCACTTACAGAAGGGCCCCACTGCCTAATTAACCCTGGTTTAGTTTTGTTCAGATTAAACTAACTCCGCAGGGCCCACAGGTCAGTTTGACCTAGCCATGTCACTTGTTGACCGACCCCACACGTCAGCGTTGACTTGCTCACGTGGTTGTTGACCTGACCCCACCCGTCGGTGACTCAGACAGCACTGTGTGACTGATCGGGGGACCCCACTGGTCAGGTTTGACCTGGTCAGCCACAGTTGACTTGCTGACGTCACAGTGACGCAATGCTGACACAGTTAATAATTTTCGGGATTTAAAATAATTCAGAAAATTCCAGAAAATGCCCAAAACTTATAAAATTCATAGAAAATTATCTATAACTCCAAATAAGATAAATTATATATGAAAAATGATCAGAAAAATCCATTTTATCCATTTATATCATGTTCATGCATGTTAGAACAACTTATAGCTAATATTTAGGACAAAACATGTAAATGGCATTTGAATTTCCACAAATGGAGTTTGAATATGAATCTTGGATTCAAACCAACCTCATTTAACCTGTTGCTAGTTGCATTAGCTCAAATCACAGCATATTGACATGTCATGATCATGCATCATATTGTGCATTGCATTGATTGTGTTCTTCCTTGTTTGCCGGTGTTTGTCCCCTCTCGATAGACGTGGTTCCGACGATGTGATCGATGACACCGATGAAGAACTATACTATCTTCAGAAGTGCCAGGAAAGCAAAACCCCCTTGTTCATTCCGATACAATCCCACTCTCTCGCTCCTGCTGTCTTTTAATGCATTAGGACAACAACGTTTTGACTGTTACATGCTGCGTGTGGGGACCCCGACTCATAAGTCGTGATCACCGAATGCACGTGTACAGTGATCCCATAGATCAATGCTCACTGAACACACAGAAGCTGAATAAAAAGAGTCTTACATCCATACATACCGTATTACACAAGTAGGACCATTATGGTCAAGTCTTGAGTATAACATCACAGCGGAAATCTTTGTCGATAACTTGGACCCATGCCATCTGCCTTAACCCTACAGGCATTCTGACTGGGAAGCGTCCTAGCTCGCATGTTCGTCACCGAAGTATTCTTCTTCATATCATGTTCTTTCATGCCTGGCCAATAAAATAACTAGTGGCAAGCCAATGAGTACTTTGAATGTACTCGCAAGCAACCCATGTTTTGGTTCAACATACAACAATGCATGATATAGGTAAATTTTTGCGGAAAGCTAGTTTTGAGTGCAATGACATGTTCAACAACTTGTAAGACATGCATCAGGAGAATTCATTTAACCAAGAGGACAGGTTACAGATATCTACACAAAGGGAGTGGGCTCCAACCCAACTCATCCATGTCAAGTCCTTTGACTTGACCCAAGTAGTTCTTCCCACACACACTGGTTTGTAAACAAGTGGACGTAGCCCAAGAGCGGTTACCCAACTGTCCTTGACTGTGGACACGGCTATTCGAATAGTTTTACACTCTGCAGAGGTTGCACACTTTACCCACAAGATCCGGGGAACTTCCATGTCATCCACGACCCGTGGTACCTCAAGTACCCGGGGTAAGCACCTGATCACTATCTTTCCCTAGACGACACGAACATGGACTCCACTCGATTGGTAGTAACCCCCGTGCCCAACATTTCACAACTTACATATTGTGGAGCCTTGCTCCCATATTCATCACATACCACTAGCACGGGGTACCAATAGTGTGTCCGGTGCCCCATAAAAATGTTCTTGGCCGCCCTACCTGGCACGACCCGTCCCGAGAGAGAGCACCAACTCTCCCCCGTCACTAGTAATGCGGGCTCCAAGCTAGTATCGGCCTAGGTAATCAATAATGCCCTTTCCCATATAAGGGTAGAGTGGTTGCGCATGTAAGGTTGGAATAACGGTCGCAACTTAAACCAATCCGTTTTTGAAAGCAACACACACACTTGCCTCGGTACACCACTTCGTCATCAAGCGGTTACCCATCTCATTATCTCCCTCAGGCATAGGTGGCACCCGAGGGGTTTTTCGAGAAGTCCTTTGAAAATACTATGTCTCCATCACCATGCATATTCCCGTCCCTTTTTGCATAGCAACTACTTTAGCATCCTATCTACTCCCACCGGCATAACCCTCATAAGGAGGTAGGGTCATGCAGAATGCAAGTATCAACGAGGAAGTATCAGAGGCAACCCATCAAAGTGGTTACCTCCTCATCATGATTCCGTTGCAACAACAATATGGTGCTATATGACATGCATAAAAAGGGTTTCATAGACATGGTTAAAGGGCTGCTTGCCTGATTCATCAGAGTCTTGAGATCTTCTGGTCCTTCTCCAAGTACTCCGTCTACTTCGTCAACTAATGTCGAAACAATCATAATAAGCAACACAACAAGGCAAAAATAAAAGTGCTCTAAAAATATGAAGTTGAATTTTCTAGGATACCTCTGGTCATATGAGGAATGACTAGAGTGATTTCATTGGAAGTGGATTAATGGATGTTTCTAAACATTTGGATATGATGGAATCAAGGGGTTTATGGATTTGCAAGAAGTGTACAGAAGAATTATTTTGAAAAATGAGCAAGGGCACCCATTTAACAAGGAATACTTTTAGGAGCATCTAGGAGTTGGTTTCACTGGATTTGGAGTTCAAAGGAATTTCCTAGGGATTTGCAAAGTTGGCTATATATGGATAATTGGACCAATATTTTATGTGGTACAGAAAGCATTGGGAAAAATGTTCAAAAACTAAGATATGAGCATATAAGTATCTAGGAATTTGAATCATGGCATTTGGATCAAATTTGAGCCCTCTATGATTTTCTGAAGTTTATCACAGAAATGGAAAAATAGGATTTGCTAATTATTTGTGAAGAAAGTTTTTCTGGAAAAATGTTCAAGTTGCACCATATGATAGAGCTTGAATTTATGAACTACTAGAAATTTGAATCATCCAATTTGGAGCTCTATTGAATTATCTATGTATTTTTTTAAGTTGACTGGAAAAGAAAAAGGAAACAAGGCTTTAACCTTATCCTCCGCACAGGGCGACGGATAGTCTGTGGGCCGGCCCAGCTGCACGGCGCACGGGGCGACATCGGTGACGTCGAAGGCGCCTTCCCCCGAGTATGCCTTCGCTGTGGGTTCACGGGAAATTTTGGACCCGTCTTCACTTAAACGGTGGGGCCCGCCCACTGGGTCGCCGACGCGTGGGCCCAGTGCTTAGGCCATCGCCTACCTCCCGCTCGAACAGAGCAGAGGCAGCGGAGGTGAGGCCGAGGGGGCTCCAGCGCTCTCCCGGGCGGCACGGCCACCTCCGGCGGTGCCCGACACACCGACGGACTCAGGGCGACGCTACGCACCCGTCCATGTTCTGAACGCATGGGCCGGTGCTCCGAGTTGAGCAGGGCTTCGGGTGCAGCGGATGGCGGTGGCGGGCTTGGTGGTGGTGCCCTTTTCGGTTGCGGAGGAGGGCTCTTGGGGTGTTGGGGAGGTCCATGGAGGCTTGGGGGGTGCCGCGGACTGGTTTAGAGGAGGAAGGGAGGCCGGGGCGGCTCGAATTTGAGCGGGGGTCTGAGGCGGCAATGGCGGCAGAGGAGGAGGAAGAAGGCACGGGAGGAGGTGTGGGTAGGTCTGGGAGGTGTATGGGAGAGAGAAAGAGCGAGGGGCGTCCAAAGAGGGGCTCGACGAGGCTCTATATGGCAAAGCCATGGTGCACCGCGAGCCGCGCTCGCGGGTGCCCGCGGAATCGGTCCTGGGGACCATTGGGAGGGGCCAGGCTGGGTCAGTGGCGCTCGTGGAATCCGTCCAGGAGCGAGGGAGGTTAGAGGGGGAGCGGGGCGAGGTCAGAGGCGGGCCAGCCACGTGGCCAGGGAGTGGCCGAGTCGGGCGGTGCTCGGGCACGCGATGACGGGCTCAAAGGAGAGAGAAGGAGGAGGGGGCCGACCACGTAGCGTGTCACGCACGCCGAGGCGGCATCGGGGGACACGTTCCCGGCTCCCAAGGTCGACAGGAGCATCGGGCAGAGGGCGGCTACAGTGCCCTGGTGCACTGTAGTGCGCTCCAGAGCGCGGCCATTGCATGCCATGGCATGCAAATGGCTTCCTGCGCATGGCCAAGCCTGTCCACTAGCTCCTGGGAGCTTCTGATATGCTCCATAAAGCTTAATAGTTAAGGCAAGTCCATAAGAAAGAAGGGGGAGGGAAAAGAGGTGCTGCCATGGTGAAAAGGGAGGGGTAAACCAGGGTTTTTCCCTCCTCAATTATTGAACCAGGGTTGGAGCTTTTCACTGGAGGTAGAAGGGAACTAGGAGGGGCTGTGGTAAAAAGATAGGGTCATGGAGATTAGTGGAAGTGGTCAAAATGGAATTTTGGTAAGGTGGGAGATGGTGTTTGTTGTTGTTTTGGGCAGGTAAATGAATTCCATTTGGCATGAGACTCCACAGGGTGAAATGGCACATACAATTAGGGCCTTCCACCAACTTTGAGCTCATTTGGGTAAAGTTCACAATGTAACTTTTGTAAACCCTAGAAATCAACAGAAATGGACTTTTCAAGATTTTGTCATGCAAAGCTATTCTCCTTGATGCACCACTTGGTGTAGTGTCATAATTTAAGGTTATGAACATGTCCGCAAAAGTTGGGGTCAAAATGAGAAAGTTGCCAATGTAGAGTTGTTCAAATTTGGTTCTGTACAGGAAGGGTTTTGGGGCTCTTTGATCAAGTTAACTTGTTCTCCAACTTGTGCCACTTGGTCTAGATGCATTATTACAACATTTGAGCATGTGCACCAAGTGTGAGAGCATTTGGACATATTTGGCAGTGCAAAGCTGTTCAAACTTGAAAAAGGACAGAAGTGGTTTTGAGAGGGTTTCATGGGGTTATACTGTTCTCCATGACATGATACTTGGCAAGATCATCAAACATGTCATATGTGACATGCTAGAATTTTCTTGGAATTGCTGGGGAATATTTCCTGTAGAAATATTTCAAATCCTTGAAATGGGCAGAAATGGTTTTTTGAGGGATTTGACCAATATTTTGAACATGACCATGTGTTGAAGCTCTTATATAAGGACAATATATGTCCATTGAGTTTCCCTGATTTTTGTCAAATATTTTTGAAACAATAAAATATTTTTCCCTATTAAAGACCATTTCTGGCCTTAATAAAAAGCTTTTAAATAAAATAGTAAAATAACTTTTAAAATTATATTTTTGTGGTTTCTGGGTATCCTATATCTAATAGGAGTCAAACATATTTTTGGAAAGATTTTTACTGCAAGGGCAGTAAAAATCTTAATTCAGGGGTTTTTGGAAAACTAATTTTTGAAAATACTTTTTGGCCAAATTATTTTTGTAAGAAAATACTATATTGCTCTATACACATGGCATGATCATTGGTTCAAGAGTTTGGAGCAAGGAGATGAAGTATAGGAGTTGGAGGATTTATTTGATTTTTAGAGCACTTGCAAACAACAGACAAAAATCAAATCAAGAAAAGGTCCAAAACACTCAAATGTTTTTGTCAAACCACATTTTTATCATGATTGTTAGCTTAGGTGTTGTGGCATGAAAATCAGGGTGTGACACTGCGGTAGTTGAACCCCTTTCCTCTACATGACCTGTCATTGCCACAGTAAATAGATGAAACCCACTAGCATGAGTAGGAGTTGTTTGATCCCTGATGTGCCTACACATTCATGCTTGTTTGTCATGCCTTCTACTTCTTAGAGTTGAGTCAGGTCTGATTCATCAGGGATGAATTGGAATGTGGTGAACATGTCCTACTGTTGAGAGCTAAGTGTTTGAACAAGATTTGGTAAAGGTAGCGGTGAGAGGCCATGTAGGAGTACATGGTGGGTTGTCTCATTGCAGCTGCCCTCAGGAACTAAGTTCTGTGTTTGTGATCCATGAAAAGTTACTACCACACATTGGGCTCCAGGCGCTCCAAGCTCTCTCGACTTATTAATCAATCTGATCACTGTCCAAGAGTTGCAATTAGTTTCTGGTGTTTGTAGGTAGGGCTAGTAGTCTACCAAGTGGCACCCGGTACAGGTGGGCTTGGGACATACTAGGCACAGTGGCACGGTGTACCAAGTGGCACCCGGATGGTGGGCTTGGGAACCCTGCTCATATCCTTTAGGGCTGTGAGCAACACCCCGGCCGTATCTCCTTGCGTATGGAACCCGAATAGGCAATAAACCTGGACTAGAGACTTGTGTGGTTAGTCAGGTTGTGGCCGACTCACTCGCCAGGCTTCCGCTTGAAGGTTGCCGAGATACATGACGTGTACATGGTGGTAAGTGGCGAGAGCGTGTGTGAAGAAGTACACCCCTGCAGGGTTAACATCATCTATTCGAATAGCCGTGTCCACGGTAAAGGACTTCTGAGTTGCCTGTACAGTTCATAAACAAGTGAAAGTGGATACTCTAAAATGCGCAAGATAAGCGTGAGTGCTATGGATGGCGTTCTCGTAGGGAGACGGGAGCAGATCCATAGTGGTGTATTGATATGGTGAATATGTGGACTCATGTGCGCCACCTCAAAAGAGTTACTTGCAGTCGTAGTTCAGGATAGCCACCGAGTCAAAGATGACTTGCTGCAGTTAAACTCCACCACCCCCCTTTGTTGATACCGATGCATATGTAGCTAGTTCTGATGTAAGTCTTGTTGGGTACATTTGTACTCACACATTTGCTTAATTCATGTTTTTGCAGAGAGAATTCAGTATCGCTAGTAGTTCCGCGTGGACTTCGACGTTTAGCTTGTTACCTCAGCTACGATCTTGTGCCCTCGGCAAGGTCTTGTAGCTAGTCAGGCTTCTCAGCCTTTTTCTTTTATAGTTGTCTGTACTCAGACAAGTTAAGCTTCCGCTTGTGCTTGTTGCTTGTATGACTTGAGTGTTGGGTCATCAGACCCATGTTTGTAATATCTGGCTCTTCGGAGCCTAATGAATAAATACTTTGAGTTGTAGAGTTTTGTTGTGATGCCATGTTGTATTTACACATATCAGGCATATTGTGTGTATGATTGAAATGCTTGGTATGTGTGGGATCCGACAACCTAGTTGTTTATCCTTGGTAGCCTCTCTTATGGGGAAATGTAGTCTAGTGCTTCCACTGAGCCATGGTAGTCTGCTACAGCCCGGTTTACTGGAATCCTGTTAGCCCAGTTGCTACTGCTCCGAAACACTTAGACTGGCCGGTATGTGTCCTTCTTCGATCCTGTGTCTGTCCCTTTGGGGAAATGTCACGTGGTCTCTTTCGGAGTCCTGTTAGCCTACTACATCCTGGATTCCTGGAGTCCCGCTAGCCCAGTTGCTACAGCCCGAATCCACTCGCTGATGACCGACACGTTCGTTGCTGGGTCATGTATGCCTGTCCCTGTAAGTTAGTGCCACTTTGGGTCCACGACTAGTCATGTCGGCCCGGGTTCTCTGTCATATGGATGCTAGCGACACTATCATATACATGAGCCAAAAGGCGCAAACGGTCCCGGGCCAGGTAAGGTGGCACCTGTTGGGATACCGTGCGTGAGGCCACAAAGTGATATGATGTGTTACATGCTAGATCAATGTGGCTTAGGATCAGGGTCCTGACAGCTTTTGGTATCCGAGCCTAACTGCCTGTAGGATTACGAAGCCAAACTGGTCAAAGTCGAGTCTAGAAATGCTTTAGTTATATAAGGGAATTGTTTGTGGAAGGGAACGTAAGGCTCTTTTTACTCCTTTACCTTCTTTTGATCTGAGTCAACCTCTTCTTTTCTACGGGGATTAAGACCTAGGCTTCTCATCTTTCTATCAGGATCACGTGTTACTAATCAATAGACTTATAAGATTGATGGTTTCAAGCCCCAGTTTAGTTCCTACTACTCTGTGTGTTGACAGTTGATAACCCACAAGTATAGGGGATCGCAACAGTTTCCGAGGGTAGAGTATTCAACCCATATTTATTGATTCGACACAAGGGGAGCCAAAGAATATTCTCAAGTATTAGCAGCTGAGTTGTCAATTCAACCACACCTGGAAACTTAATATCTGCAGCAAAGTATTTAGTAGCAAATTAATATGATAGTAGTGGTAACGATAGCAAAAGGTAATAGTAGTAAAAGTAGTGTTTTTGGTATTTTGTAGTGATCATAACAATAGCAACGGAAAAGTAAATAAGCAAAGAACAATATATGGAAAGCTCGTAGGCAATGAATCGGTGATGGAGAATTATGCCCGATGTGGTTCATCATGTAACAGTCATAACCTAGGGTGGCACAGAACTAGCTCCAATTCATCAATGTAATGTAGGCATGTATTCCGAATATAGTCATGCGTGCTTATGGAAAAGAACTTGCATGACATCTTTTGTCCTACCCTCCCGTGGCAGCGGGGTCCTAATGGAAACTAAGGGATATTAAGGCCTCCTTTTAATAGAGAACCGGACCAAAGCATTAACACATAGTGAATACATGAACTCCTCAAACTATGGTCATCACCGGTAAGTATCCCGATTATTGTCACTTCGGGGTTAACGGATCATAACACATAATAGGTGACTATAGACTTGCAAGATAGGATAAAGAACTCTCATATATTGATGAAAACATAATAGGTTCAGATCTGAAATCATGGCACTCGGGCCCTAGTGACAAGCATTAAGCATAGCAAAGTCATAGCAACATCAATCTCATAACATAGTGGATACTAGGGATCAAACCCTAACAAAACTAACTCGATTACATGATAGATCTCATCCAACCCATCACCGTCCATCAAGCCTATGATGGAATTACTCACGCACGGCGGTGAGCATCATGAAATTGGTGATGGAGGACGGTGATGATGACGATGGTGATGGATTCCCCTCCCCGGAGCCCCGAACGGACTCCAGATCAGCCCTCCTAAGAGGTTTTAGGGCTTGGTGGCGGCTCCGTATCATAAAACGCGATGAATCCTTCTCTCTGATTTTTTTCTCCCCGAAACCAAATATATAGAGTTGGAGTTGAGGTCGGAGGAGCTCCAGGGGGCCCACGAGGTAGGGGGCAGGCGCGCCCCCACCCTCGTGGACAGGTGGTGGGCCCCCTGGCCTTCATCTTTTGCAAGGATTTTTTATTATTTCTGAAAAGTTGTTCTGTGAAGTTTCAGGTCATTCCGAGAACTTTTGTTTCTACACATAAATAACACCATAGCAATTGTGCTGAAAACAACATCAGTCCGGGTTAGTTCCATTCGAATCATGCAAGTTAGAGTCTAAAACAAGGGCAAAAGTGTTTGGAAAAGTAGATACGATGGAGACGTATCAACTCCCCCAAGCTTAAACCTTTGCTTGTCCTCAAGCAATTCAGTTGATAAACTGAAAGTGATAAAGAAAAACTTTTACAAACTCTGTTTGCTCTTGTTGTTGTAAATATGTAAAGCCAGCATTCAAGTTTTCAGCAAAGATTATGACTAACCACATTCACAATGACGCTTAGGTCTCAAGTTTACTCATATCAGTGGCATAATCAACTAGCGAGCAATAATAATAAATCTTGGATGACAACACTTTCTCAAAACAACCATAATATGATATAACAAGATGGTATCTCGCTAGCCTTTTCTGAGACCGCAAAACATAAATGCAGAGCACCTTTAAAGATCAAGGACTGACTAGACATTGTAATTCATGGTAAAAGAGATCCAATCAAGTCATACTCAATGTAAACTAACAGTAATGAATGCAAATGACAATGGTGCTCTCCAACTGGTGCTTTTTTAATAAGAGGATGATGACTCAACATGAAAGTAAATAGATAGGCCCTTCGCAGAGGGAAGCAGGGATTTGTAGAGGTGCCAGAGCTTGGTTTTGAAATAGAGATGAATAATATTTTGAGTGGTATCCTTTCATTGTCAACATAACAACCAAGAGATGGCGATATCTTCCATGCTACACACATCTTAGGCGGTTCCCAAACAGAATGGTAAATTTTATACTCCCCCTTCCACCAACAAGCATCAATCCATGGCTTGCTCGAAACAACGAGTGCCTCCAACTAACAAGAGTCCTAGGGGGAACTTTGTTTGCAATTATTTTGATTTAGTTTGCATAAAGCATGGGACTGGGCATCCCGATGACCAGCCATTTTCTCGTGAGTTAGGAGCGGAGTCCACTCCTCTTGAGAATAACCCGCCTAACATGGAAGATACAGACAACCCTAGTTAATACATGAGCTATTCAAGCATACAAAACAGGATATTTATTTGAAGGTTTAGAGTTTGGCACATACAAATTTACTTGGAACGGCAGGTATATACCGTATATATATATATAGGTATGGTGGACTCATATGGAATAACTTTGGGGTTTATAGAGTTGGATGCACAAGCAGTATTCTCGCTTAGTACAGGTGAAGGCTAGCAAAAGACTGGGAAGCAACCAGCTAGAGAGCGACAACAGTCATGAACATGCATTAAAATTAATCAACACCGAATGCAAGCATGAGTAGGATATAATTCACCATGAACATAAATATCGTGAAGGCTATGTTGATTTTGTTTCAACTACATGCGTGAACATGCGCCAAGTCAAGTCACTTAAATCATTCAGAGGAGGATACCACCCTATCATACCACATCACAACCATTTTATTAGCATGTTGGCATGCAAGGTAAACCATTATAAGCTCCTAGCTAATCAAGCATGGCACAAGAAACTATGATCTCTAGTTGTCATTGCAAACATGTTTATTCATAATAGGATGAATCAGGAACGATGAACTAACCATATTTACAAAAACAAGAGAGGTCGAGTTCATACCAGCTTTTCTCATCTCAGTCAGTCCATCATATATTGTCATAATTGCCTTTCACTTGCACGACCGAACGATGTGAATAATAATAATAGTGTAAGTGCATTGGACTAAGCTAGAATCTGCAAGCATTCAATAAACAGGAGAAGAGGAGGCAATATGGGCTCTTTGTCAGATCAACTATAATGCATATAAGAGCTACTTCAACAATTTAATTATGGTCTTCTCCTATCGACCCCTAAAGAAAAGAAAAGAAATAAAACTATTTACACGGGAAAGCTCCCAACAAGCAAAAGAAGAACAGGAAATCTTTTTGGGTTTTCTTTGTACTTACTACTACAAGCATGGAAAGTAAACTAATTAAAAGCTACAACTTATTTTTTTGGTTTTTCTTAAGGTTTATTAAACACACAAGAAGAAAGCATAAAAAGGGAAATAAACTAGCATGGATGATACAATGAAAAAGTATGAGCACCGACATCTAGAAATAAGTGTGTGAACATGAATATAATGTCGGTGAGAAATACGTACTCCCCCAAGCTTAGGCTTTTGGCCTAAGTTGGTCTATGGCCATGGCTGGCCTGGCGGATATCCATAATAATAGTTGGGTTCGTACTGCAAAGAAGAAGACTCCGATTGCCACAGGTTGGCAATCATCTCCGGATCCCACTGGTAATTAGATTGTCGTGGAGGATCAACTTGTGGTTCCGGCTCAGGCTTTGTGGCTGATGTAGGGTTCTGATAGGCGTGAATAGCCTCTAACGGAACAAGGTACTGGCCTGCAGATAAATCAAACAAGGAAGGAGCAGGCAGGGTAATAGTCTCAGGATGATGTTTATCAAAGAACAATTTGTATTTAAGCTCCCCTTCCCTATTCTTAACAATAAAATCATGTGCTACCATACTCTTATAATCTAAGTAAACACATGGTAGCAATTTTTCTTCCTTCTCATAATGCCTAATAGGCATGTTAAAATGTGCAGCTAGGCGTGAAGCATAGATGCCTCCAAAGATGGGCCCCTTGGTAGGGTTCAGACTTAACCGTTTAGCAATAATACCACCCATACTAACAGAGTTATCACTGAATAAACCATGGAACAAAATAATAATATCAGGAACACTAAGGTTTCCATAGTTTCCGCGACCAATTAAGCAACGACTAGAAAATATTGCAAAATAGCGTAAAACAGGAAAATATATACTAGTGATTCGTGCATCGGAAACCTTCCTCGTTTCCCCTACAGTGATGGTGTCAATAAACCCATCCACATCACTGCGATGTGGTTCCTCTGTCGTGCCCTCGAAAGGGACCAAACAAACCCGACAAAAATCATAAAGTGACATCTCCTTATGCTCATCATATAAATAAAATTCCACCGTAGGTGGTGAGCTCCTAGAATGGAAATGAAAGTTTGGCACAAAGATATTTGTGAGTAAGAGATACTGATCGCATTGGTCGTGGAGGAAAGCGGTGAGGCCTGCATTCTCAACCAATTCATAAAAATCTTCATAAATCCCGGCTGCTCTCAAGAAATCATCGGAAGGGCATTCACAAGATCGAACCTCCACGGTGCGAGGAAAACTATATTTGGGCTTCTGTGCCTTTTCCTTCGAGCTTCGGCTTGATGAGCCCCTCAAAAGTCTCTTCATTGTTTTCTAAAAATTTCTGAAATTTTTAGTAACTTCAAAATAAAAGTAAACCAAACTCAATAATATTGATAGCAACTACTCCTACAAGTTCCTAGAGCCTATATCATGCATCAAAACTACTTTTGACCATATAAATTTGTCATGCAAGTTCAACAACATGGTCACCTAGGCAGCATAAATTTGCAATGAATAAAGCACTAGAACAAAAACTAATTGGACCAATGTAGGAGTCACATACCAAGGATCAATCTCCCCAAGCAGTTTTGTGAGAGGTGCTTTGAGCAAGGAGATCGAAAATGGCAGCAAAATGAGCTTGGACTCGGGTTTGAGCTGGATATTCGTGTTTGTGGGAGGAAGAAGAAGTGTGTGGGTGCAAGGATAAGTGGAGGAGGGCCACCGTGGGCCCATGAGGCAGGGGGCGCGCCCAGGGGGTAGGGCGCGCCCTCCACCCTCATGGCCAGGTGGATGACCCCCCTGCTGTGTTCTCAGTGCCAAATATTCTCAAATATTCCAGAAAAAATCATATTTAAATTTCAGGGCATTTGGAGAACTTTTATTTTCGGGGTATTTTTATATTGCACGGATAATCAGATAACAGACAGAAAATACTATTTTTGTTTTATTTAATATAAATAACAAAAAGTAAAAGGAGGGTACAGAAGGTTGTGCCTTCTAGTTTCATCCGTCTCATGCTCATCAAAAGGAATCCACTAACAAGGTTGATCAAGTCTTGTTAACGAACTCATTCCGAATAACATGGAACCGGAGAAATTTTGAATAACACTATGTTACCTCAACGGGGATATGCACATCCCCAATAATAAGAATATCATATTTCTTCTTGACAGTAAGAAGAGGAAATTCAAAACCTCCAAATATAATCGATGGAATTTTTCCAATAGAGTTGATACTATGAACTTGAGGTTGTTTCCTTGGAAAGTGTACCGTATGCTCATTACCATTAACATGAAAAGTGACATTGCCTTTAGTGCAATCAATAACAGCCCCTGCAGTATTCAAAAAGGGTCTTCCAAGAATAATAGACATACTATCATCCTCGGGAATATCAAGAATAACAAAGTCTATTAAAATAGTAACGTTTGCAACTACAACAGGCACATCCTCACAAATACCGACAGGTATAGCAGTTGATTTATCAGCCATTTGCGAAGATATTTCAGTAGGTGTCAACTTATTCAAATCAAGTCTACAATATAAAGAGAGAGGCATAACACTAACACCGGCTCCAAGATCACATAAAGCAGTTTTAACATAGTTTCTTTTAATGGAGCATGGTATAGTGGGTACTCCTGGATCTCCAAGTTTCTTTGGTATTCCACCCTCAAAAGTATAATTAGCAAGCATGGTGGAAATTCCAGCTTCCGGTATCTTTCTTTTATTAGTAACAATATCTTTCATATACTTAGCATAAGGATTCATTTTAAGCATATCAGTTAATCACATACGCAAAAAGATAGGTCTAATCATTTCAGCAAAGCGCTCGAAATCCCCATCATCCTTTTTCTTGGATGGTTTGGGAGGAAAAGGCATGGGTTTTTGAACCCAAGGCTCTCTTTCCTTACCGTGTTTCCTAGCAACAAAGTCTTTCTTATCATAACGTTGATTCTTTGATTGTGGGTTATTAAGATCAACAACAGGTTCAATTTCTATATCATTATCATTACTAGGTTGAGCCTCATCATGAACATTATCATTAACATTATCACTAGTTTCAGGTTCATTACCAGATTGTGTTTCAGCATCAGAGATAGAAATATCATTTGGATTCTCAGGTGTTTCAGTAATAGGTTCACTAGAAGCATGCAAAGTCCTATCATTTTTCTTTTTCTTCCTATTAGAAGGACTAGGTGCATCCACATTATTTCTCTGAGAATCTTGCTCAATTCTCTTAGGATGGCCTTCAGGATACAGAGGTTCCTGAGTCATTTTACCACCTCTAGCCATAACTCTAACAGCATTATCATTATTATTACTATTCAATTCATTGAGCAAATCATTTTGAGCTTTAAGTACTTGTTCTACTTGAGTGCTAACCATAGAAGCATGTTTACTAATAAGTTTAAGTTCACCTTTAACATTAGCATATAATCACCCAAGTGTTCAAGCATATTTGAACTGTATTTCAATTGTCTACCAAAATTAGCATTGAAGTCTTCTTGCTTAGCCATAAATTTATCAAACTCATCTAAGCATGGACTAGCAAACTTAGTAAATGGGATTTCAGCTTTATCATATTTATAGAGAGAATTTACCTTTACTACCTGTGTCGGGTTATCAAGACCATGTACTTCTTCAATAGGTAATGGATTAAGATCATATGTTTCTTCAACAACCGGTAAATTAAGACCGTGTATTTCTTCAATAGGAGGTAAATTCTTAACATCTTCAGCTTTAATACCTTTTTCTTTCATAGATTTCTTTGCCTCTTGCATATCTTCAGAACTGAGAAATAGAATACCCCTCTTCTTTGGAGTTGGTTTAGGAATAGGCTCAGGAGCTGGCTCAGGAAGTGTCCAATTATTTTCATTTGTCAACATATTATTCAATAGAATTTCAGCTTCATCCGGTGTTCTTTCCCTGAAAACAGAACCATCACAACTATCCAGGTAATCTCTGGAAGCATCGGTTAGTCCATTATAAAAGATATCAAGTGTCAGGACCCCGACTCAATGCCACATCGATCTAGCATGTAACACCTCATATCACTTTGCGGCCTCACGCACGGTATCCCCACGGGTGTCGCCTTACTTTTGCCCGGGACCGTTTGCGCCTTTTGGCACACGTATATGATGGTGTCGCTAGCATCCATATGATAAAGAGCCCGGGCTGACATGGCTAGTCGTAAATCCAAAGTGGCACTAACTTACAGGGACAGGCATCCATGACCCAGCATCGAACGTGTCGGTCATCAGCGAGTGAATCCAGGCTGTAGCACTGGGCTAACAGGACTCCGGTGAACCGGGCTGTAGCGGGCTAGCAGGACTCCGGTATTCATCGCGTGACATTTCCCCGAAGGGACAGACACAGGATCGAAGAAGGACACATGCCGGCCAACCTAAGTGTTCCGGAGCAGTAGCAAGCTACCAGGGCTCAGTGGAAGCACTAGGAGACATTTCCCGGTAAGAGAGTCTACCAAGGATAAACAACTAGATAGTCAGATCCCACACATAGCAATACACATTACACGTACGCATAACATGCAAGTATGTGTTGTACAACATGGCATCACGGCATAACTCAACAACTCAAATAGATAAAGGCTCAGAAGAGCCATCATAGCATTTATTGCAAACAGGGGTCACAAAACCCATCATACAGAGCATACAAGCAACAAGCGGAAGCATTACATGTCTGGGTACAGACATCTATAAATGAGAAAGGCTGAAAGCCTGACTATCTACAACATCCGATCAAGATCGTAGCTGAGGTACTAGCTACTAGTCGAAGTCCACGAGAACACTAGTAAGACCGAAGTCTCCGCTGCAAAAACATAATTAAAGCAACATGAGTACAAAGGTACTCAGCAAGACTTACATCAGATCCTATCATACATGCATTTGTATCAAGAGGGTAATGTGGGGTTTAGTTGCAGCAAGCCAGCTTTGACTCTGTGGCTATCCTGTTCTACGACTACCAGAAACTCTGGAGGTGAAACAACGTACACGAGTCCACTAATCACCACACAATACACTACTATGGATTCATCCCCGTCTCCCTACGAGAAGGCTATCCATAGCACTCACACATGTCTTGAGCATTTTAGAGTATCCACTTCAAGTTGTCTATGTACCATGTAAGCATCCAAGAAGTCCATAACCGCGGACCCGGCTATTCGAATAGATCATGTTAACCCTGCAGGGGTGTACTTCTTCACACACGCTCTCGCCACTTACCGCCATGTACACGTCATGTATCTCGGCAACCTTCAAGCGGAAGCCTGGCGAGGGTGTCGGCCATGACCTGACTAACCACACAAGACTCTAGTCCAGGTTTATCGCCTATTCGGGTTCCATCCGCAAGGAGATCCGGCCGGGGTGTCGCTCACGGCCCCAAACGATGTGAGCAGGGTTCCCGAGCCCACCAACCGGGTGCCACTCGGTACACCGGGCCACGTGTGCCTAGTCTGTCCCAAGCCCACCCTGCCGGGTGCCACTTGGTAGAAAAATAGCACTACCTACAAACACCAGAAACTAGTTGCGACTCCTGGACAGAGATCAAGTTGGTTAATAAGTCGAGAGGGCTTGGAGCGCCCGGAGCCCAATGTGTGGTAGTATCGAGTCATTGGACAACATACATAGAACTCGGTGCTTAAGGACGGTTCCAGTGAGACAACCCACCATGTACTCCTACATGGCCTCTCACCGCTACCTTTACCAAATCGTGTTCACACACTTAACTCTCAGCATCAGAACATATCGTGACACTCCAATTCATTCCCAATGAATCAGACCTGACACAACTCTAAGCAATAGCAGGCATAGCATGGTAGGAACACATCAGTGGCTTCAATCAACTCCTACACATGCTAGTGGGTTTCAACTATTTACTGTGGCAATGACAGGTCATGCAGAGGAATGGGTTCAACTACCGCAGCACAAAGTAGCAGATGAATCGTTGTTGTCCTAATGCAATAATTGAGGGCAGGAGCGAGAGAGTAGGGTTTTATCAAAATGAACAAGGGGGTTTGCTTGCCTGGTAAAACAACAGAGGAGGCACTGCTTCACGGACAGGTACTCTGGAACAGACTCCGGAGCAGGACCTATCGAGAAGGAACAGTGTCGGCAATCAAGACACAATCATATGCAACAATATGATGCATGAACATGGCATGTAGATGTGATGCTATTTGGGCTAATGCAACTGGTAATCATTTGGTTTGAAGTCCATTTGAACCAAAGGTTCAAATGCATCTCCAAATTAAGCTCCTACATATGCCATAATGTGTTTTTCTCATATTCAGCATGTATAAGTTGGTTTGTCATGCATGAAACTAGTACAGATGGAAAGATTGCATTTTTCTGATAATTTTTCATATATAAATTATTTTAATCTGAGCTACAGTTGAATTGTTATGAATTTTTGAAGTTTAAAACAATTTCTGGAATTTTCTGATTTAATTTAAATCCAGAAATAAATATTGCGCCAGCATGACGTCAGCACGACGTCAGCGGTCAACTGCGGCTGGCTGGGGTCAAACCTAACGTGTGGGGTCCACACGTCAGTGACAGGGGGTTAAACAGGGTTAGTTTAATCCTAATTAAAAGATTAGTGGCACTGGGGCCCACTGTCAGTGTCACAGTTAGTTAACAGAGATAATTAGTTGCTAAACTAATCCTAAACTAAAATTAGCAGGGCCGGGCCCCACCTGTCATTGACCCACACGGGTCAAATCTGGGCCAACAGGGGGTCTAACCCGGTCAACTCGCCGGCGTTTAGCCGCCGGCGAGGCCCGAGACGGCGGAACGCCGCGGAAATCACCCACAGGGCTCCGTTCGAGGCGTGTTTAGGCTCTTCGAAGAGCTGGCAATGCGGCGCGTCGAGCAGTGCCCTCGGCCAGAGCTGGGGTGGCCGAGAAGGACGTCGGCGACCACGTTTGCGGCCGCCGGAGTTCGGCTGTGTTCAGGGGCGCGGCTGCAGCGTGCTAACGCGCGAACTAAAACGCTAGCGGGGCACTACAAGGTGCGGCGAGAGTGCTAGGTGCACTGGCGTGGCCAACGGGTCGCTGGAGCAACGCCGGCGACAAGCTCGAGCGGAGGCGAGCTTCGGCCATGGCGGAACTGAGGCCTAGACGGCGTAATCGCGAGGAGGAGGAGAGGGGTTCGAAGCAGAGGCTCACGATGATCACGCAGAGCAGCACAGCGGGGTCGGGGGAGACCTGGTGACGGCGAATCGACGGCGGCGGACGGCGGAGCCCGAGGAGGAAGACGATGGCGATGGCGGCGATGGAGGCCGTCCGGAGGTGCGTGGCTCGACGAGGAGGTGGCCGACGACGTGGCGGAGCTCGTGGACTGCTCAGATGCTCTCGAGGGGCGCGGTGGCTACGACTACGGCGGGCGGTGGCGTCGGTGGCGTTCGGCCGTGAGAGAGAGAGAGACAGAGGAGAGGACGAGGGCGAGGGAGAGTGCGAGGGGGTCGGGGTGGCTGCGTGGCGTCGTCCGGGGCATCCAGACGAGGAGGGGAGAGGCAGGCAGGCAGGGAGGGAGGTGGCGTGGCGCGGTGGCGCGCGCGCGCGCCGGGCACGCTCCCCTCCCTCTATCAAGGACGAAGACGACAGAGGAGGAGGCGGCCTGGGCCGCCTGCTGGCTGGGCCGGCCTGCTGCTGCTGGGCGAGAGGCGCCAGGTAAGAGGCCCAGGTAAGGTTTCCCTCTTTTATTTATTTATGTTTTCTAATTTCTGACATTTGTTTTGATTTAATTAAAATATTAAATCATTTTATCACCTTATGCCAATTTTTGCAGGAGCTAGATATATTATTCCAGAGCTCCTTTATAAATGGCATAATTTTTGGACATATATTAATATCTATAACTAATATATTTCCAATGCAAATATTTATGCCTTAATTCCAAATGCCCAAAATAAATACCTATGAGCTCTTAAAAATATTGGTTTGATTTTTATCTCTGTCCAATATTTTCAGAGGGCAACATGAGCAATTTCTTGGACCCTTTTGGAGAAATTTTTATTTGGGTCATTTTCAAAAATGATTCTGAGGGTTCCACCAATCCTCATTTCAAATTTAAATGAAATTTAAATATGATGCACAAATGGCTAGCTAGTCTAAGTCATACCAGACTAGGGATGTGACATCAAGTATTTCATTTTTCTTAAGAGGATGATCAGGCAAAGCATTAAGTAACTTGACAAGCCTCCCCCAAGCTTGTGGGAGACTCTCTTCTTCAATTTGCACAAAATTATATATATCCCTTAAAGCAGCTTGTTTCTTATGAGCAGGGAAATATTTAGCAGAGAAGTAATAAATCATATCATGGGGACTACGCACACAACCAGGATCAAGAGAATTAAACCATATCTTAGCATCACCCTTTAATGAGAATGGAAATATTTTAAGGATAAAAAAGTAACGAGTTCTCTCATCAGTAGTGAACAGGGTGGCTATATCATTTAATTTAGTAAGGTGTGCCACAACAGTTTCAGATTCATAGCCATGAAAAGGATCATATTCAACCAAAGTAATTATATCAGGATCAACAAAGAATTCATAATCCTTATCAGTAACATAGATAGGTGAAGTAGCAAAAGCAAGGTCAGGTTTCATTCTAGCATTAAGAGATTGCTGCTTCCATTTAGCTAATAACCTCTTGTGCTCATATCTATCTTTGCAAGCTAAAATAGCCAAAGAAGCTTCTTTATCAAAAACATAACCCTTAGGAATAACAGGCAAGTCTTCATCATTACTTTCATTAGTATTATAAGATTCAATATTTTCACTCTCTCTAACCCTAGCAAGTTGTTCATCAAGAAATTCGCCAAGTGGCAAAGTAGTATCAAGCACAAAAGTAGTTTCATCATAAGTATCATGCATAGCAGAAGTGTCATCATCAATAACATGCGACATATCAGAACGAATAGCAGAAGCAGGTTTAGGTATCGCAAGCTTACTCAAAACAGAAGGTGAATCAAGTGCAGAGCTAGATGGCAGTTCCTTACCTCCCCTCGTAGTTGAGGGATAAATCTTGGTTCTTGGATCTTTCAAGTTCTTCACAATGATAAGCAGATATAAATCCCATGTGACTCAAAGAATAGAGCTATGCTCCCTGGCAACGGCGCCAGAAAATAGTCTTGATAACCCACAAGTATAGGGGATCGCAACAGTTTTCGAGGGTAGAGTATTCAACCCAAATTTATTGATTCGACACAAGGGGAGCCAAAGAATATTCTCAAGTATTAGCAGCTGAGTTGTCAATTCAACCACACCTGGAAACTTAATAACTGCAGCAAAGTATTTAGTAGCAAAGTAATATGATAGTAGTGGTAACGAGAGCAAAAGGTAACAGTAGTAAAAGTAGTGTTTTTGGTATTTTGTAATGATGATAGAAATAGCAACGGAAAAGTAAATACGCAAAGAACAATATATGGAAAGCTCATAGACAATGGATCGGTGATGGAGAATTATGCCGGATGCGGTTCATCATGTAACAGTCATAACCTAGGGTGACACTGAACTAGCTCCAATTCATCAATGTAATGTAGGCATGTATTCCGAATATAGTCATACATGCTTATGGAAAAGAACTTGCATGACATCTTTTGTCCTACCCTCCCGTGGCAGCGGGGTCTTAATGGAAACTAAGGGATATTAAGGCCTCCTTTTAATAGAGAACCGGACCAAAGCATTAACACATAGTGAATACATGAACTCCTCAAACTATGGTCATCACCGGTAAGTATCCCGATTATTGTCACTTCGGGGTTAACGGATCATAACACATAATAGGTGACTATAGACTTGCAAGATACGATCAAGAACTCTCATATATTGATGAAAACATAATAGGTTCAGATCTGAAATCATGGCACTCGGGCCCTATTGACAAGCATTAATCATAGCAAAGTCATAGTGAGGGAGTCCTGGATTAGGGGGTGTCTGGATAGCTGGACTATAACCTTTGTCTAGACTCTTGGACTATGAAGATACAAGATTGAAGACTTCGTCCCGTGTCTGGATGGGACTTTCCTTGGCGTGGAAGGCTAGCTTGGCAATACGGATATGTAGATATCCCCCCATTGTAACCGACTCTGTGTAACGCGAGCCCTCTCCGGTGTCTATATAAACCGGAGGGTTTTAGTCCGTAGGACGAACAACAATCATACCATAGGCTAGCTTCTAGGGTTTAGCCTCTTTGATCTCGTGGTAGATCTACTCTTGTACTGCCTATATCATAAATATTAATCAAGCAGGAGTAGGGTTGTACCTCCATCGAGAGGGCCCGAACCTGGGTAAAAACATTGTGTCCCTTGTCTCCTGTTACCATCCTCCTAGACGCACAGTTCGGGACCCCCTACCCGAGATCCGCCGGTTTTGACACCGACATTAGTGCTTTCATTGAGAGTTCCTCTGTCTCGTCACCTTTAGGCCCGATGGCTCCTCCAATCATCAACAACGATGCGGTCTAGGGTGAGACCTTTCTCCCCGGACAGATCTTCGTGTTCGGCGGCTTTGCACTGTGGGCTAATTCGCTTGGCCATCTGGAGCAGATTGAAAGCTACGCCCCTGGCCGTCGGGTCAGATTTGGAAGTTTGAACTACACAGCTGACATCCGCGGAGACTTGATCTTCAACGGACCCGAGCCACAACCAAGCACGCCGCACTATCACGATGGGCATGACTTAGCTCTACCGCCTAACAGTGCCCTGGAGGCCGCGCCCGCAACAGCTCCGACCCTTAGCTCGGAGCCAACTGCGCAGATCGTGGGCGGGTGGCTAGACACTGCCTCGGGGGCTGTAGTCTCAATGGCGATCGAGCCGAACACCAGCTTTATCCTCTGCGAAGTCCATGACTCCAAGGTGCCGGACCCTACTCCGGACTCCGAACCCTCTGCGCCCCTGCCAATCGAATCCGATTGGGCGCCGATTATGGAATTCACCACCGCAGATATCTTTCAGCACTCGCCCTTCTGCGACATTGTGGATTCACTAAGGTCTCTCTCTTTGTCAGGAGAACCCTGGCCGGATTATGGCCAACAGGATTGGGATGTAGACAACGAAGAAATTTGACGCCCACCCACCACCCACTTCGTAGCCACTATCGACGATTTAACCAACATGCTTGACTTGGAATCCGAAGACATTGACAGCATGGACGACGATGTAGGAGGCAAACAGGAAGCAGCGCCCACAGGGCACTGGACAGCCACAACATCCTACGATGTATACATGGTGGACACACCCAAAAGAAACGACGAGGACGAACGGGAGGACGCAACGAAGGGTCGTTCCTCTGAAAAGCAGTCAAAGAGGCGGCATAAGCACCGCTCCAAGCCCCGCCTCGACAGAGACAACGGTCATACAGACCCAGCCACAGAGCAGGGTGAGCCGGCAAACGATGAACATGGCATCGAGCAACCGTCCGAACAAGGCAACTTGGATAAACAAACCACACAACCCGTCCCCGGCGAAGATAACAGTTCGGACGGCCTCACGCCAGACAAGTTCCTGGAGCAGAAGAACCTCCACAAAAGGCTCGTCGCCACTGCGCGTAGCCTGAAAACGCAGAAGCGGAAGCTCGAAACTGTGGAAGATGCACTCAGAATCAGGTGGAGCAAAGTACTCAACACCACAGACAAATACGGCGACAGTCACCACACAAAAAGCTACCCGAAGCGAAAGCTCCTGCCTGAATTTGATGAGGAGGCCTTAGAACCTCCGCAATCAACAAATAAGGAAGCCACCCGGTCGGATAAACGACCCCATGGCCAATATAGAGTGGCAAGAGCCGCCCCACACAAGCCAGCACGCGACCCACTCAAGGATTCACATCAAAAAGATGGCCCATCCAGATCTATCTACAGGCCAAGAAAGCAAGCTTTAGTAAGCAATGCAACACAACAAACATCCGAACACTACCGCACACCCAAATACAGGGGTGCCGCACACCCCCTATGTTTCACCGATGAGGTGCTGGACCATGAATTTCCAGCAGGATTCAAGCCCGTAAACATAGAGGCGTACGACGGAACGACAGACCCTCGAGTCTGGATTGAGGACTATATCCTCCATATCCATATGGCTAGAGGAGACGACCTCCACGCCATAAAATACTTACCCCTCAAGCTCAAAGGGCCAGCCCGGCATTGGCTTAAAGGCCTTCCCGAAAACACCATTGGAAGTTGGGAAGAGCTCGAGGATGCTTTTTGGGAAAATTTTCAAGGGACCTATGTCCGGCCTCCGGATGCAGACGATTTAAGTCATATAACTCAATAGCCCGGAGAGTCAGCCCGAAAACTCTGGAACAGATTTCTTACTAAAAAGAACCAAATAGTCGACTGTCCGGACGCCGAAGCCTTAGCAGCTTTCAAACATAGCGTTCGAGACGAATGGCTCGCCAAACACCTCGGCCAAGAAAAGCCAAGAACAATGGCCGCATTAACAAGCCTCGTGACCCGCTTTTGCGCGGGAGAGGACAGCTGGTTGGCAAGATGCAGCACCAGCGACCCAAGTACATCCGAAGTCAGGGACGGAAATGGGAAACCGCGTCGCAACAAGGACCAGCGCCAGAATAAGGGAAACGGCCCGAAGAGCACGGCAGTCAACACCGGATTCAAAAGCTCTCGGCAGGGTCAGAAAAAGCTGCCCCTCAAGGATAACAGGGACGAGCTATCTAGCCTAAACAAAATCTTGGACAAAATATGTCAAATCCACAGCACTCCCGGGAAGCCTGCAAACCATACCCACAGAGAATGTTGGGTCTTCTAGCAATCCGGCAAACTGAACGCCGAACACAAGGGGCTCGATACACCAAGTGAGGACGATGACGAACCCCACAAGCAGAGCACCGGGAAACAAAAGAATTTCCCACAAGAAGTCAAAACAGTAAACTTACTTCATGTGACAAAAGGGAAAAACAGAGTGGCGCCTATAGAGATACGCGCCATGCGGACTATCACAAAGGAGTCTCACCACTGGTTGTTAAAACCGATCACCTTCGACCATGAGGATTACTCCGGAAGTATCCGAAACGCAGGTTGGACCGCCTTAGTATTAGATCCGATAATCGACGGATTCCACTTTACACAAGTCCTGATGGACGGCGGCAGTGGTCTAAACCTGCTATATCAGGACACAGTCCGCAAAATGGGGATGGACCTAACAAAAATTCGCCATAGCAACACTTCCTTTAAAGGAGTAACGCCAGGCCCGGATGCCCATTGCACAGGTTCTCTCCTGCTAGAAGTAATGTTCGGTTCCCCCGATAACTTCTGCCGCGAAAAGCTAACCTTCCACATTGCCCCATTTTCAAGTGGCTATCAAGCACTACTGGGACACGAAGCTTTTGCCCGCTTTAACGCAATACCGCATTATGCATCTCTCACGCTTAAGATGCCCGGCCCATGAGGCATCATCTCACTAAAGGGAAACATTGAATGTTCCTTGTGCGCAGAAGACTGTACGGCCGCCTTGACAGTCGCACATTAAAACAGCTTCACCAACAAAAGCATCTAACAGGTCATTAAGACCACGGACACGGCTAGGCGAGTCCAGAGAAACTTATAATTGATAAAGGTTTTTGTAGCCCTACACCCCTATACAAGGGGCTCCGCATATGTAAAATAAGCGACAATAAGGCTCAATTTTCCCCATCTTGAATTATACTTTGTTTACTTAGTACAACATATATTTCGCATGGCTATTCTTCTTTCAACTAAGTTCCTCTCTTTTATAGATGAACACCGTGCTACACCCGTCTAGGACACGGCGCAATGGAGACACAGGCGCAGACGTGCAGTAGGGACCCGTCCCAAGGATTCTCTTTATATTAAGACCCTGCGTAAACCTTTTTTCACTGTCTCTTGTTGATGCACATCCCCTGGATTCACAGTATAACTGAGGAGGAGGCTGGCGTCTTGGCATGTGGCCACGTCAGAATTTCGCACGTACCTGGACACCAGGGGCTTATTATCATGGGCACTGCTCAGCCGGTTTTTATAAAGACCGAATACCATAGGGAGTGTTCGGCATCGCGAGTTTGGCCTTATATGCATCAGCTCCGAATCATGTCTTTGGTCAAAAGTTGGGTTTGCCCAGCTCCTGTGTTTTGCTGCCTTACGTTCCGCTCTATCGGCTAAGGCGGCACCAGGAGAACTACTACGATTGTGCCCCGGTTCATCCAGGCAAGCACCTCAGTAGAGAAAGCCGAAAACTGACTGTCATGATATAGCGTGAGACTGGTCAACCACTCGATGAGCTATCGGAGTCTTCGGGATTCCTCCGCATTAATGAAGGGCTGTTTCCCGGCCAGGCACACACGCGCCCCGAGTTCAGGCGAGCGCGGCACCACCAGGGGCTATATAGTACCCCCCTGTCAAACTCCTATGGCTAAGTGAAAGTGATAAAGCATTATAGTCCGATTGCCTAGTTCGCTGCACTATGACCTCCTTCATGGACCAATACGTTGGATTAAGTGTGAGAATGCGCCTTCTGCGAACACCCCCGCATTATATGCGTGGGGGCTGAAGCCAACGACTGCCATCTTTCAGATTATATACACATATACCTCAACGGCCGCACATGAGGCATTATAATACTTGCAGGCACAAGTATAAAATGCTTCTACAATTCATCAAAATATTGTTTTACAATAATACACGTTATTCAAACATAATATCCTTCGAGCACCGCGTCTCTATCAAACGGTCGCCTTGCAGAACTTCCTGAAAATAGTGCTCAACAGGTATTCGGCCTCCGTCCGAATCTTGGGATGCAACAGCGGCGGCCTCCATCTCCGCCGAGTATGTTTTGACATCGGCAAGGGCCATCCACGCACCCTCTATGCATGCTGACCTCTTCATCGCATTGATATGCGGCACTGCACCAAGGAACTGCTGCACCAAGCTAAAATAACTGTTTGGCTTTGGCCTTTCCGGCCACAGATGATTAACGACATCCTTCATGGCGAGTCCGGACAACCTATTCAGTTCGGCCCATTTGGCCAAACGATCGGTCAACAAAAGCGGACGCTCCGGATTGTTGAACTGTGACCAGAAGAGCTTCTCCACTTCGCTATCTTTCTGATCTCGAAAATGTTCGGCCGCATCAGCGGCACTCGCAGCTAAATCCAGATATGCGTCCGCCGAACTCCACATCCAGTCCAACAGAGCGTATTTAGGATCTCCGAACTTCATCCGCAGCATAAAGGGCTTTCCAGCCGCGATATCTCCGGCCTGACGCAGCTCCTCCTTCATCGCTCTCATCGTAGAACGAGCATACTTGGCCGCTGTAGTGGCCTTCTCCAGGTCTGTCCACTCCGCCAGATCTTCTTTTTCAAGAAGCTTGCAGCGGTCAGCAGCGTTCCTTAACTTCATATCCATTTCGGCCATTTCCTTCTTGCTTCGGTAGTGAGCAACCTGTTCGGCTTTCAGCTCTTCAATTGCCTTTACGGCAGCCGCATCACTTCTCCTGGCTTGCTCCTTTGCTCGGGCAAGTTTCGCCCGAAGGTTCTCCATGGCAGCGGCCCCATCTGCATCAAGCGCACACGCTATAAGATACTGGCATCAAGCTCCTCTTACCAGGTGTCTCCGGAGAAATTACATACCTTGTGCCTTGTCAAGCCGCTTGTTGACAAGCGCGATGTCGGCATCTGCCACGTCAAGTTGCCGCATTAGCTCGGCAAATTCATGAGTCCGGCTGGCCACCAGACACTTCGCCACCTACATAGGAAGGCGGCAAAATTACACCTGGGACTATGATTCTCTGCGTGCTGTCGTCTTCGACAACACACAGAGTCTCAGGGGCTACTATCTACACAGGGCGCATCTTATATGCGGAACTGTCAGAAGGTACATCACCTCGCATACCTCAAAACCTGTCAGTAAACTCCTAACGGCCTCATGCAACCCGCTTTCAGCAGACGAAATCCTTTCAATTACCGTACCCATCAACGTACAGTGTTCCTTTGAGATAGACGATCGCCCTAACAGATCCTTCAGTTCATCCAACCGAGCACCAGGCGGTGCCGGACTCGTTCGATGGCCTTTTTCAAAAACTGGACACGGATAGCCTTGGGGGGCCATATGACTGCCTTCCGGCCCTACCGGATTCGGAGAAACCCTCCGCGATGATACCTCGGGATCGCCCGCCTCGTAAGGCGGTACGGCAGGGGGAGGTGTTCCGCTCTCCATCATCTCCGGAAGAAGATCCCCCGAAGATGAGCTCTGCTGAGAAGGGCTGAGATCCGAACTACAAGGTAAAATTTTGGTTATTTTCCTCAGAAATAAAACAAGTATTTCTTTCATTTTAAACCTCCCCTCTCTACATACGGCTCGGTGGAGGGCTGATCCCCTTGAGGGCATAGTACGACCGACGTATCCCCCGGCACAGGACCCTCTGGTGAAGATTTCTTCCCCCGCTTTAAGACCATGGACTCCAGGTCTTCAGAGGCAGTCCTCTTCCTCCCCTAAGTAGAGGAATTTTCGATTCCTCCTTTCCAGACAGCCTCCTTCGGGTAGGCAGCAGCTTCTTTGTCCCCCCTTCGCTTTCCTCTAAAGGCACAATCTCCACCATCCTGGTTAACACGGGATCCGGCGAGGTCTCGGGAAGGGGGCCGGACACCTGATTAACTTCACCTTCACTACCCACTCATGTTTGAAAGAAAACTCTTTTAAGGGTGATATTGTGATAAATTAACGGATGGTGTGTTCGGGCACAGGGCTACTTACTTGAGTATACGGACGATTGCAGCTCAGACCTGCGTCCTCCGTAGAATCCGGACACACTACTTGTGGTCCGAAGAACAATTTGTACATTTCCACGGGCGTCATGCCAAGAAAATGTTGGAGAGCTCGTGGTCCCTCCGGGTTGAACTCCCATAGGTGGAGGGGGCGACGTTTCCAGGATAGAGCTCGGCGAATTAACATAACCTGCGTCACCACGACCGGACTGATGTCTCTTTCTAGGAGATCTCGGATGCGGCCCTGCAACAGGGGCACGTCCTTTGCCGACCCCCAGTCCAGCCCCTTATTGACCCATGACGCTAGTCGTGGCGGGGGACCCGACCGAAAAGTAGGTGGCGCCACCCACTTGGTGCCCCTGGGAGTTGTGATATAAAACCACTCTTGTTGCCATAAGCTAAACTCCTCTTGAAAAGAGCCCTCGGGCCATGGAGCGTCAACATTCTTGCTTATAACAGCGCCTCCGCACTCTGCGTGCTGTCCCTCGATCATCTTCGGCTCTACTTTAAAGGTCTTAAGCCACAATCCGAAGTGAGGGGTAATACAGAGGAAGGCTTCACACACGACAATGAACGATGAGATGTGGAGGATGGACTCCAGAGCTAAGTCGTGAAATTCTAGCCCATAATAAAACATGAGCCCCCTCATGAAGGGATCCGTCGCGAAGCCTAGCCCTCGGAGGAAGTGAGACACGAACACCACGCTCTCACCAGGCTTGGGAGTAGGAATAACCTGCCCGTGAGCAGGCAGCCTATGCGAGATTTCGCCGGTCAAAAACCTGGCCTCTCTCAGCTTTAACGCGTCTTCCTCCGTGACGGAGGAAGGCCTCCATCAGCCTCGAAGGTCGGAGCCAGACATCATCGAAGGTCTGAAGCGCCTGAAATCTGGGGCCTTGGGTGTTGGAACTCGAGGTGAAGGGCGAATTCGATTGAGATCAAAAGAAAGGAGTAAGGCCTTGGTCTCTTTATAAGAGGTTGAATACCAAGAGCCCTCCCCATGACCATTTGGGACTCGCCTTTGATCAAGGAGACACACCAACGGGCACGATTGGGTTACCCACGCCTGTATTGATGAGAATCCCGGGATAAGGGGACTGTTGGGGATATTACTACTGGGCATAAACCGGCCTACCTGGGCCGGATTAACTCCATCAGTAGTTCAAAGGTGTTAAAGCCCAAAGAGGCAGATAAAGGCCCAGGGCCCGTAGTCGGTTTACAACCTGTAGCCGTACATCAGCTTTGTGCATATACTTGTAATATAAGTTAGGAACAAGGAGAGACCAACCCGGATACGAGTATGAACCGGTGTTAGGACTCTCTGAACCGGCAGGCGTCACCCATGTATATAAGGGGACGACCCAGCGGCGGTTCAGGGACAACAGACAACAATTCGAGACATAGGCGAAGCTTATTTGCTCCCTAGTCATCGAAACACCCTTCAATTCCATCACAACTAGAGGTAGGCTTTACCTTCATTGAAGGGGCCGAACTAGTATAAACTCTCTTGTGTTCTTGTGTCCGCTTTAACCCCTTCAAGCTAACCCGTAGCGATGGCTCCACGACTAAGTCCTTTCAATAGGACATCTGCCATGACAAAACCGCGACAAGGACGATCTCTGCTTCGACAAGACATGCCAAGGAAACCGCCTCGCAAAACATGCTGAGGTGGGACAGTAAAAACGGTTCAAATAAAGGCTTGGCTGTGGCGTGATGACACACTATGGAATACGTCAGCAGATTAGATTTGTGTAAATATTATTCTCTCTACGACAGTATGTGGAACTTATTTTGCAGAGCCGGACACTATCCTTGTGTTCAAAATCTTCTATGAAGTATTCGAAGGAGGAACCCGCCTTGCAATGCCGAAGACAATCTGCGCGCTGGACTCGTCGTCATTGAAGCCTGGTTCAAGGGCTACTGAGGGAGTCCTGGATTAGGGGGTGTCCGGATAGCCGGACTATAACCTTTGGCCAGACTCTTGGACTATGAAGATACAAGATTGAAGAATTTGTCCCGTGTCCGGATGGGACTTTCCTTGGCGTGGAAGGCAAGCTTGGCAATACGGATATGTAGATCTCCTCCCATTGTAACCGACTCTGTGTAACCCTAGCCCTCTCCGGTGTCTATATAAACCAGAGGGTTTTAGTCTGTAGGACGAACAACAATCATACCATAGGCTAGCTTCTAGGGTTTAGCCTCTTTGATCTTGTGGTAGATCTACTCTTGTACTGCCCATATCATCAATATTAATCAAGCTGGAGTAGGGTTTTACCTCCATCGAGAGGGCCCGAACCTAGGTAAAAACATTGTGTCCCTTGTCTCCTATTACCATCCGCCTAGACGCACAGTTCGGGACCCCCTACCCGAGATCCGCCGGTTTTTACACCAACACATAGCAACATCAATCTCAGAACATAGTGGATACTAGGGATCAAACCCTAACAAAACTAACTCGATTACATGATAGATCTCATCCAACCCATCACCGTCCAGCAAGCCTACGATGGAATTACTCACGCACGGCGGTGAGCATCATCAAATTGGTGATGGAGGATGGTTGATGATGACGATGGCGACGGATTCCCCTCTCCGGAGCCCCAAACGGACTCCAGATCAGCCCTCCCGAGAGGTTTTAGGGCTTGGCGGTGGCTCCATATCGTAAAACGCGATGAATCCTTCTCTCTGATTTTTTTCTCCCCGAAACCAAATATATAGAGTTGGAGTTGAGGTCGGAGGAGCTCCAGGGGGCCCATGAGGTAGGGGGGTGCGCCCTAGGGGGGCAGGCGCGCCCCCCACCCTCGTGGACAGGTGGTGGGCCCCCTGTCCTTCATCTTTTGCAAGGATTTTTTATTATTTCTGAAAAGTTGGTCCGTGAAGTTTCAGGTCATTCCGAGAACTTTTGTTTCTGCACATAAATAACACCATAGCAATTCTGCTGAAAACAGCGTCAGTCCGGGTTAGTTCCATTTAAATCATGCAAGTTAGAGTCCAAAACAAGGGAAAATGTGTTTGGAAAAGTAGATACGACGGAGACGTATCAACAGTTGATCTCAGAACCTTGATATTGTGATGTTAAGTGGTTATGCCACTATTTTACAGGATGTCTCAAATCTTTTTGAGCATTTACAGCTGTTATGCTGTCCGAGTCATCCCAGGTTTCTAAATAGTCTGATGCATTTGCAAATCCCTTCTTTCCGTTCCTGATGTCCCTTTGGGCCAGGTCAACCACACTAATCAGTGAGTTGAGGTACTTTATTGCCTCGACATATATGTTGGAGCCATTATTATGACCCTAGGCATCTTAGAGAACCACCCATAATCTAGCCATGCTTTATATTCCTAGTGTGATGATTCTGGCCACCATTCTCAAAAGCATCTCGTGATGTTATTAGCTAGTAGGTATTCCATCCCTGTGTTCCTAAACCCAAGATTCGCTCTACTTACTTTCTGTTGATAGTGTTGCTCGTTCCTTTAGGATATTAGCAACCTTTGCGATAGACCTCGATGTCCATGGTCTTTCCTTCTTCCAAATATCATGAACTGCTTATGGCAGAAGTTCTCTGAACCAAAAGATCACAACAAAAGTGCTCTTGATGAGTTCTCTATTCTTATTGTGACTCTGCCAAATCTACCTTCTGCATGGTTTATCCGGAAGAAATATGTTGAACTTTGTTCAACATGCTAATCTATGCATCCACAACTCAGAAAATCATATGTTCCTTGAGTTGTCCCTCTTTAGTTGTTTTCTGACCTCCGTCTATCATTTGATAGTCAAGAGTATGTGTGCATTCATTCATCGATGCCTATTATTCTTGTGGTCCGTCAAGCCATTCTATTTCGGAATGACTAGGAGAAACAAACTCCAGTACCTCATCCATTTTTGGGATTGGGTCAAAGTAGTTGTATTCCACAGATCAAAATGCCAATCCAGCTTTTGTTCTGTTCTACCTTGGAGTGCTACCCTCTTTATGTCGGGAATATCATAGGAATTGCACAACCTCTTATGAGTTATTGACATAGTGATACTTCTCGCCATAACTATTTATTCCTCGGGCACCGTGTTATTGTAACCGGAATACCGACTGATGAATCATGATGTGTGAAATCAATACTCCTAGCAACCTCGTTGCTTGGTAGTAAATGGACAATGATTTCATTCTTAGTGTGTTGACTATTGAATCACCACTCTAAGATTGATCATGCTACCTAGTCCTTAGTTCCGGTGCACTCTTCGATCGATGAGTTAGGATTTTGCCAAACCATCACTCTTTTGATCATATCATCTTGACTTGAAAGGCAAGATTGTTCTCAAGCTTAGTAACATATCGGTGGTTCGTGATTTTCCAGATATCTTCACAGAAGTATCACCAAGTTATTCCCTGGCCGTTATGTTGAGCTCATGATCAAGTTGGTTTTCTTCTAAACCACCCCTTCTCCAAGAATCGGTGTTGGGTACCTCTGAGCTAGTTGGTTAAGCTAAACAACAACTTGGAGAGTTGGAGGATAAAAGCTTTGTCTAACTTAGTTCATCCCAAAGGGATATCCTTGTGTTTGTGTGTGTGTTGACGAGAGATGATATCTTAATCGATTGATCCTCGTGATTGGTTGTTGAATCTATCGTCTTGTCCAAACCTTGATTTGAGTGCGGGCTATCGTCAAATCAAGATAGAACCAACGATATTCATAATGTTGTCATACTCATGGTTGTTCCTTGAGCATACACCATTACATCCTTTGGTCTGACCAATACTATCACATTGCTCACATAATGGTGGAATTCCAGTGATATGGAAAAATCCGATGACTTGTTGTTGAGCCCATCAGCAGCATTTTGTCTCCTCCATGATTCATGTTGAACATCAACCTAGTGTTGGAAACTTTGTAAGCAATGCCTTCGTGTTCCTTTCATGAAGCTTATGCTTGGATGGAAGAAGTGACTTCCTCGAATTCATGTGCATTTGATGCAAGTTGCCACCGTGAGTTCGAGAAAGATTGTTTTCGTTTCCTCTGGTACCATCCCAAGTCAATTATGCATGTGCGAATGTATTCTATGGTTTGGTAGATTAATTACCTCCACTCCATATGTATTCCCTAGCACACCAAGCCACTAATTGATTTGTTCAAAGAAAAGAAGTTCATGCACTAATCCTGAAGGGCCCGGATGGATATGCACAAGACTTCGTTATCTCAATGATGGTTCCCAATCAGAACTCGGCAGTGTTCTTATTATAAGACTACTACATGGTCATGCTTATCTGGGACAGCGTGTTCACATGTGTGGCGCAGAACCAGCTCATGTTTTGGAGCTTACTATCGTAGTTCATTTCCCGAGAATCTCGCAACGTCATCTCGTCGATTTGTGTTCCAAAATTTCTTTTCAGACATGCTGAGTCCGAAGTATCCTATCACCAATCAGATCTGAATCTCAGGCAGATATGATGGTTGGAACATTCCCAACAGTTGCATTTTGTTCCCAGCTTGCACCACCATTGTGCCAATTTCCCATGGGCTGCACTTCTCAGCAGTTGCTGTCCAAGATCATCTTCAAAAGTGGACTTACCATGGGTCCCATCCATTTTCGATAATAAGCAAAATCATCCATTGCATTGTCTTGAACAAGGTAATCCACATCATCCATACTAGTCCGAGTATGCCATTCTACCGAACTCCTCCAACGATCGCTCGAGATTTTCCCTAACCTTGTATAGAGAGCCTCCATGATCTCTATATCAAAAGTAATCCTTTTGCCACTTAAGGGAATAATCCTGCAAGTCACCTACCCTAACGTGCCCCATTACGGAATCATGGCAATCAACTCCTCGCTACTCTGAAACCTTGCACCATCTTACTTAAGCGTTGTGCTTACCAAATTGAACCCTCATCATCTATTACTATCCACCTCTCTTGATGTATGTGTTTGAGTCTCAGCTCAAGAGATGATCTAATGTCTCACTCCATGAGTTGATCCTGAGTGCTCGATCTTCAAGGAGATAAATTCCTGTAGAGCTTCTCTCTGTCTTCATCATGCGGGATGAAGATATCAAAAGAAAAGACGTCAAAATCAATTGGAGGAATATATCAACATCTTCGAGAAGGGCTATTGGATCATGAAGATCGTGTTAGCTTGTGACCCGTCTGACTTCTTACCTCACGTCTTGAATCTCAGGACGAGATTGTTGTTTAGTGGAGGTGAGTTGTCACATCCCTAGATTCTGGTACTGCCTGGTGGTTTTCATCTTGTTGCATCATGTCTAAATTTAATTGAAACTTGAAATCGGGATTGATCAAACCCCTAGCACTAAAACAATGCAAATAGGTTCAACTTCAAAATATTTTCAGAGAACCCAAATTGGTCTGCAAAAATGTTCATGATTAATGGAAAAGGGTGAAAACCATATCTAGAGATGATGCATATTTTTCCAAGACATTTTTGGTATTTGAATTAACCCATATTGTATTTGAGTTGGAGCAAATAAATCCTATAATTATTTTTATTGCTCCAATGATTCTAAAACATTTTGTGGAGCTTTGGAATAATCCATATTGCATCCATAAATAATTTCAGAAGCAACAAAAATGGTTTAGTCTTAGTACTAAATCAAAACAGAGCAAAACAAATAGAAAACAGAAAGAAGAAAACCTACCTGGCCTAGCCTACTACACCTGTTGCAGCCCACCTGGCGGCCCAGCTGGACAGCCCAGCCCACCAGCGCATCCCTATCGCCTTCCTCCTCGCGCCTGTAGGCGAGGGTGCGTGCTTGTCGCGCTGGCCACGCATCGAGCCACCTCCTACTTTCCGCCGCTGCCTCGATGCCCAGGACAACGCCACACAGCACCCTGAACCCCCTCGACCACTCCCCTCTCTCCCTGGCTCGCCTCTCTCGCTCTCTCTCCTGAAGCCGAGTGGAGCCGTCGCCGCCGTTCGCTGCCGCACGGCTACAACACCCCCTCGCCCTGTCGCTGATCCCAGAAGCACCGCCATGTTCCCCTCATCCTCGCCACTGAGCTGTACGACGTTGGGGGCCCTAGAACGTCGCCATCACCGTTGTCATCAACCTCAGCCTCGACGATCGCCACCGTCAAATTCGTCGCCATCCGGCCTTCCCCGAGCCCGCCGAGTATCTCTTCGTGACTGTGGTGAGCCCCCGGTCATTTCTCCCCTAACCCCGCTTTCGTTTGGTCATCGTAGCCGTCACCCCCTTGCTTACCATAGCCGCCGCTGCACGGGCTCGTCGCCGGCGAAGCCCCGATGACCTTTTGGTCCTGTGCGTGCATCCGTTGCACTCACAACATCCCGTAGAGCAAAACTAGCGCGACAGCCGGCTCGTTTGCAAGCCGTAGCGCCAACTCCACACCCACCCGAACTCCGGCCGCCACCAAAGCTCGTCATCGGCATGATTCCAGCGACCCCCGCGCCAACTCCGCCTCCTCTTGATGCAGGCGAGCAAGGGCTATGCCCTAGTGCCCTTAGCACGCTAAGCCGATGCCTCTAGCGCAAATCCGGCACACCCCGCCGTGTTCTGTGGTCGCCGCCGGCTGAACTCCGACGAGCTCGACGTGGCCCCATCATTAGCAGCTAATGACATGGCCAATTAACCCTAGAGCCACTTACAGACGGGCCCCACTGCCTAATTAACCCTGGTTTAGTTTTGTTTAGATTAAACTAACTCCGCAGGGCCCACATGTCAGTTTGACCTGGCCACGTCACCTGTTGACTGACCCCACACGTCAACGTTGACTTGCTGACGTGGCTGTTGACCTGAGCCCACATGTCGGTGACTCAGACAGCACCGTGTGACTGACCGGGGGACGCCACTGGTCAAGTTTGACCTAGTCAGCCGCGTTGACTTGCTAACGTCACAGTGACGCAATGCTGACGCAGTTAATAATTTTCTGGATTTAAAATAATCCAGAAAATTCCAGAAAATGCCCAAAACTTCTAAAATTCATAGAAAATTATATATAACTCCAAATAAGATAAATTATATATGAAAAATGATCAGAAAATCCATTCTATCCATCTATACCATTTTCATGCTTGTTAGAACAACTTATAGCTACTGTTTAGGACAAATCATGTAAATGGCATTTGAATTTCCACATATGGAGTTTGAATTTGAATCTTGGATTCAAACCAACCTCATTTAACATGTTGCTAGTTGCATTAGCTCAAATCACAGCATATTGACATGTCATGATCATGCATCATATTGTGCATTGCATTGATTGTGTTCTTCCTTGTTTGCCAGTGTTTGTCCCTTCTCGATAGACGTAGTTCTGACGATGTGATCGATGACACCGATGAAGAACTATACTATCTTCTGAAGTGCCAGGCAAGCAAAACCCCCTTGTTCATTCCGATACAACCCCACTCTCTCGATCCTGCTCTCTTTTACTGCATTAGGACAACATCGTTTCAACTGTTACATGTTGCGGTAGTTGAACCCCTTTCCTCTGCATGACATGTCATTGCCACAGTAAAAAGATGAAACCCACTAGCACGAATAGGAGTTGTTTGAGCCCTGATGTGCCTACACATTCATGCTTGTTTGTCCTGCCTGCTACTACTTAGAGTTGAGTCAGGTCTGATTCATCGGGGATGAATTGGAATGTGGTGAACATGTCCTACTGTTGAGAGCTAAGTGTGTGAACACGATTTGGTAAAGGTAGCAGTGAGAGGCCATGTAGGAGTACATGGTGAGTTGTCTCATTGCAGCCGTCCTCAGGAACTGAGTTATGTGTTTGTGATCCATGAACAGTTACTACCACACATTGGGCTCCGGGCGCTCCAAGCTCTCTCGACTTATTAATCAGCCTGATCTCTGTCTAGGAGTTGCAACTAGTTTCTGGTGTTTGTAGGTAGTTCTAGTAGTCTACCAAGTGTCACCCGGTATAGGTGGGCTAGGGACAGACTAGGCACAGTGGCACGGTGTACCAAGTGGCACCCGGATGGTGGGCTTGGGAATGCTGCTGACATCATTTGGGGCTATGAGCGACACCCCGGCCAGATCTCCTTGCGGATGGATCCCGAATAGGCGATAAACCTGGACTAGAGACTTGTGTGGTTAGTCAGGTCGTGGCCGACTCCCTCGCCAGGCTTCCGATTGAAGGTTGCCGAGATACACGACGTGTACATGGTGGTAAGTGGTGAGAGCGTGTGTGAAGAAGTACACCCCTGCAGGGTTAACATCATCTATTCGAATAGTCGCGTCCATGGTAAAGGACTTCTGGGTTGCCTGTACAGTTCATAGACAAGTGAAAGTGGATACTCTAAAATGCGCAAGTTAAGCGTGAGTGCTATGGATGGCGTTCTCGTAGGGAGACGGGAGCAGATCCATAGTGGTGTATTGATATGGTGAATATGTGGATTCATGTGCGCCACCTCAAAAGAGTGAGTTGCAGTCATAGTTCAGGATAGCCACCGAGTCAAAGCTGGCTTGCTGCGGTTAAAATCCACCACCCCCCTTTGTTGATACCGATGCATATGTAGCTAGTTCTGATGTAAGTCTTGCTGGGCACATTTGTACTCACGTTTGCTTAATTTATGTTTTTGCAGAGAGACTTCAGTCTCGCTAGTAGTTCCACGTGGACTTCAACTTTTAGCTTGTTACCTCAGCTACGACCTTGTGCCCTCGGCAGGGTCTTGTAGCTAGTCAGGCTTCTCAACCTTTTTCTTTTATAGTTGTCTATACTCAGACAAGTTAAGCTTCCTCTTGTGCTTGTTGCTTGTATGACTTGAGTGCTGGGTCATCAGACCCGTGTTTGTAATATCTGGCTCTTCGGAGCCTAATGAATAAATACTTTGAGTTGTAGAGTTTTGTTGTGATGCCATGTTGTATTTACACCTATCGGGCATATTGTGTGTATGATTGAAATGCTTGGTATGTGTGGGATCCGACAACCAAGTTGTTTATCCTTGGTAGCCTCTCTTATGGGGAAATGTAGTCTAGTGCTTCCACTGAGCCATGGTAGTCTGCTACAACCGGATTACCGGAGTCCTGTTAGCCCAGTTGCTACTGCTCCGGAACACTTAGACTGGCACGCATGTGTCCTTCTTCGATCCTGTGTCTGTCCCTTTGGGGAAATGTCACGCGGTGTCTTTCGGAGTCCTGTTAGTCTGATACAGCCCGGATTCTCAGAGTCCTGCTAGCCCAGTTGCTACAGCCCAAATTCACTCGCTGATGACCGACACATTCGTTGCTGGGTCATGTATGCCTGTCCCTGTAAGTTAGTGCCACTTTGGGTTCACAACTAGTCATGTCGGCCCGGGTTCTCTGTCATATGGATGCTAGCGACACTATCATATACATGAGCCAAAAGGCGCAAACGGTCCTGGGCCAGGTAAGGTGGCACCCGTGGGGATACCATGCGTGAGGCCGCAAAGTGATATGATGTGTTACATGCTAGATCAATGTGGCTTAGGATCAGGATCCTGACAAAGGCAGGATCCTGACAAAGGCAGGTTCCTCCTTCCGAACTCCAAGATAGTCTTCAGACGAAACAAACGTGTCCGGATCTGCAACACACAGCCGTAGGGAGTATAGTATTTCACGAATCCGACCTGCTGACAACTTTAGTAATGTGACGTCATGCTTTCCCAACCATTATTTCGAACCATTTCCCGTCCTGCCGTTTCATGTTTCGGGGCGTGGTTTTTATTGGCACGTCTTGTCGAAGCAGAGATGGTGTCCCCTTATTGCGGGATTTTCATCAATACGAGCGTGGGTAACCCAACCGTCCAGCACGGAAGATTCCTTAGGAATAGGCAGGTTCTTAGGTTTAGGAGGAGGTGTTCAATACCCGCAGCCTTTATAAAGGAACCAAGGGTCGTCTTTTTTATGCCAAACTGCTCCTCAGCCTCCCCAACCCCGAGTTCCAGTACCCAAGGTTCGACTTCATTGCTTCCAGCCTTCCCATCATGTTCGGACCCAGCTCCCAAGGCTGATGGGTGGCTTCCTCCGTTACAGGGGAGGATATCGCAAAGCTTCGGGCGGCCAGATATTTGACCGCGGAGGTCCACCACCGTCTTCCTGCTCTAGGACAGGTTATTCCGACCCCTAGATCTCCCACTTCCTCCGGGGGCTAGGGTCCGGGGGCTAATGTTTTATTACGGACTAGATTTACATGATCTAGCCCCGGACTCTATCCTCCATGTCTCGGCGTTTATCATTACATGCGAGGCCTTCCTCTGAATCCCCCCACACTTCGTCTTATGGCTCAAGACCTTTAGTGTGAAGCCAAAGGTAGTTGACGGGGAACATGTGGAGTGTGTTGGTGCTATGGTCAGCCAACTCACCAACACCCCTTGGCCAAAAGGCTCTTTTACCAAAACTTCCAATCATTGGCAGTGGGAGTGGTTTTACGTTACGGAGCCGCGCAACACAAAGTGGGTAGCTGCACCCACTTTCTGTCCTGACCCACCATTACAGTCTGCATCATGGGTCAACAAGGGGCTAGACTTGGGATTAGTTGATGAAGTGTAGACTTTACAGAGCCGCATCCGAACCCTCCTCCAGAGAGACATCGATCTTGTCAACGTGATTCAAGTGATGTTAGTTCGTCGAATCCTGCCATGCCAGCGTAGGTATTGCCTCATGTGGGAGCTTAATCCAGAAAAACCATGAACCCTCCAACACTTCTTTGGCACCACACACGAAGGGATGTGGAAGTTATTTTTTGGGAACGGAAACATTTGCCGGACACTACCGAGGACGCTATCCTTAACTGCAAACGTCCGGATACCTTCGGTAAGCACTTGGCTCCCGAACTCTTTGTAATTATGCATAGCGTAATATGGTATGCTACCTCTTGAGCACTGCGTTGGTTTTCCCTTGAAGAGGAAAGGGTGATGCAGCAAAGTAGCGTAGGTATTTCCCTTAGTTTTTGAGAACCAAGGTATCAATCCAGTAGGAGGCCACGCACGAGTCCCTCGCACCTACACAAACAAATAAAATCCTCGCAACCAACGCAATAAAGGGGTTGTCAATCCCTTCACGGCACTACAAAAAATGCACTTCCGTGATGATACGTGTTTGTCATAGTAGGTAGCGTTTTCTGTCATGCATGTACATCCATGACGATTTTATGACAAAATCAAGATAGTCATACCTGTACTGTCGTAGAAGTGTTCCATGACAATACCAAAATAATCATCACGGAAGTGTCCGCTTCCATGACGATAAATCGCGCGTCACAGAAGTGCTTTCGTCAGGGGTGACCGACACATGGCATCCACCGTAACGGAACACCGTTAAGCTATCGGGTCGGATTTTGGATCCGATAACCCGTTAACAGCCCCGACCAATGGGGATTTTCCACGTGTAAAATCATCACTGGCTGGAGGAGACACGTGTTAGGTCCGTGTTGGCACAAGTGTCACTCATCCAATGGGAGAGACGCGCCTATGATATGTTGACACGTGGACCGGTCCATCAAGTTTAAATGGGCCGGCCCAACTGAAGGCCCAGAAGATTTTGCAGAACATAATGGGCCGGCCCAGCTAAAGGCCCACGAGATTTTGTGGACCATAATAGGCTGGCCCAGCTAAAGGCCCACAAGATTTTGCGGGCCATAATGGGCCGGCCCAGGTAAAGGCCCACAAGATTTTTGGGTGTCATAATGGGCCGGCCCAGTTAAAGGCCCACAAGATTCTCGCGGATCATAATGGGCCGGCCCAGCTGAAGGCCCACGAGATTTCGCCGACATTAATGGGCTGGCCCAGCTGTAGGCCCACAAGATTTTGAGGACCCTAGTAGGCCAACCCATTAACTGGCTGCCATGTTTTGGGCCAAATGCCGGTCCATATTTGATCCGGTCCATTAATGGCCTGCCACGCTCCAGTCCTAATAGTGGCCCATATGAGATCCGGCCCGTTAAAAGCCTACCACGTTCTGGGCCAAAGTACGGCCCAGATTAGGTCCGGCCCTTTAAGATGCTTTGGGCTCAATTATGGCCCTTATCAGATTCGGCCGGTCAACTGGACACTATGCTTTTGGGCCCACTTGCTAAAGGCCCACTTAGTAATTCGGCCTGATATTAGTTTTGGCCTGTTAAGGGCCCATTTAACATTTTGGCCCTATATTAATTTCGGCCTGTTAAAAGCCTGTCATATAGTTGGGCCTAACTACGACCCGGTTTGCATCCGGCCTGCTCGCAGCCGATATCTGATTGGGCCAAACAAGGACCAAGACAATTTTGGCCTATTAAAAGCCCGTAATTTGATTCGCACAATCATGGGATGGGGTTCATTTCGGGCTGCTGCCGGCCCGTGAGCTGTTCGGCACGTTTCAGGCCCAACCTACATCGTGATTGCATGACGGCCCGATTATGTACCGTAATTTTACGGTTTGGCCGGTTTACTGGGTAGACATGATATATATATATACAGTAAAATAACTGTAGCATCGTGAATAAGAAAAAACCTAGACTATACAATAAAGAAATTACGGCATATTACATCCACTGGGCATCAAAGTTCGCCACTATGATAATAAAGCACAAGCAGACAACATATTACATACACTGGGCATCAAAGATCGCCACCAGTGCAAATAAACATGCTGACAAAATAATATACAAAACCGACAGCACTTCAATAGAGTTCAATAAAGGTTAGCCCTGCTGGGGAGCTGTAGCGCAAGCAGCTGAGCAAGATGATGAGACTGCGCTTGTTCAACACTTATATCTTCCTCACTCTGAAAGATAAACAAGTAGACAGATGACATGTTTTGCACATAAAAGTATCAGTCCTGACAATTCATCACATTTCTTACTGATGAATAATGTGACACAGTTTAAAATTGCATTAACACAATATGGTATTGTTCAGGTCAAGACATGGCAGGAAATGACATTGTGAAGGAGTTGCCAGTTTCACGACACGACTGGATTACAGATCAAGAACTCATAAGTACCAATGGTTAGTGTGCTGTCAATTTATACCATTTGAGATTGGCAAATAAAGAGTCGGTTTAAATAATAGTAGAATGATATGACATTGTTCATAGTTAAGACATTGCAGAATATGACATTGTGCTGTAGTGGGTAGGTTCACCACACCACTGGATTACGGATGAAGAACAGAAGCATACATGCAGTGCAAAAGAAGATCACTTGCTCTGTATAGTTTAATTTACATGGTATGAAGAAGGAACTTGGTTGTACAACTAAAAACTTAAATTGAGAAAGGAAAAACTACTTTTGTTTATGAACTACATAATAAACTTTAAACAAGCAATTTGATGCAAACACCAAAAATAAACAGCTGTTGCAGTCATGCCTAACCAAATATATACAACAAAGTTTGAAGGCTTGAGATGGACAAACTTACATTATTGGTGAAGACAGGCTCTATAAAGGCCTTGTCCATGCTGATGGGGGGGGGCAATTCAAGAAGTTTACCACAGAATCTTCTTCAAAAGCATTACCTTTATTCTACATTTTGTTAAGAGTAAATATAGATGTGATAATATACAAAAAAAATGGAGAATATTTAAGATAAGATGAAGAGTGATGCTACATAACCAAGTAGCTATAAATGTAAGTGCAGCAATGCAGGAAAAAGGTACAACCAAGAGCAATGCACATCTAAACTTCTTCAGTGCCAACCTTATGGTAAGAGTAAATATAGATCTGATGTGTAGAAAATGGAGGGCAAAGGAAAATAAGCTGCAGAGTGATGGTACATGAACAACTACCTGTCATTATAAGTACACTGATAAAGGACAACATGTACTTACAAGAACAATGCAGAGCTAAAAAAACATTGGCATTGGATATATTCTACACTAATGTAACCATTCATACAGATCATATAATTTGGAGCGAACAATTGATAAGCAAGCTATCATGCATACGGCTGTCACATAATGAACCAGGTATGTATGCAAGTACAGTGATACAGGACAACAGGTACTAACAAGAACAAAGCAGTGGGCAGCTTATTTGTGATATCCTGTCATTCTTGTCAAACCGGAATTCTTCTTCGAGCAGATTTCCTGCAAAAACGACCCGTAAGGCACATGCGGAAAAGTAGAAGTTCAAATTGTCATGTGATTTCATAGACAGTACCTCATCCTGGGAACGAGACCAGTGCATAACAAGGTTTTTCCATTCAATGTCTTCTAAATTTAGCACAGGAGACTTCACCGGAAATTCGTTTATAGACTTGCCATCAAAGTGTGATTTCCTTAGGTAACACCGATACTGCTGCAATGCTTCCTTGAAAAGCACAAGCAAGCTTTGCTCATCATGACATCCAGATTGACCCTCGCCTAGTTACAACAATGTAATGTAAATCATTCATGTGTTCAATCAGCAAAAAACAGGAAACTAATAGCCATGAATAATAGCACTTACACGTAAGTTGCATAGGAAGATGTGAAAATGGTATTTGTCTTCACAATAATCTTCCCATGATGGGAATATATGCACGTAGTCCCTAAAAACATTGAAAGCATTGTCTTTTAAATAGGGAATAAATGGAATGGGGTTCCAATATGCAGGAATTGGCCGTCTCTACAGTTGGGATAGGTCTTCGGCCAGTGGATTTGCTGTACTTTTTGCTGGAGTGGGATTTTTCTGTGGTACAGCTGGTGCTATGGCAAATGAAATCGGTATACCTTTTGCTGGAGTGCAGGTCCTATGTGGTGGGGCTAGTGGTGTGGCCAGTGAAGTATGCGTACAGTCTGCTGGAGTCGGTCCTATGTTTTGTGTCACTGGTTGTATAGCCAATATAAGTGGGGTGATGTCTGATTTCTCCGGCACCACCACGTTTTCAAGGACTTTGCTGGTGCTCCTTCAGGTTCGGCAATCACCCTCTTCCTTTTTGATATTTGATGCACAAGAACAGCATTTGAGTGGAAAAACATGGTATGATGACAGATGGAATATGTATTGATAATGGATGGGCATGTCATCTCGACATATATGATGAGTAAACTAAGCAGATGGCGGTGCAACAAAGTAGAAGAAATGCAAGACAACATATGCAAGATACCCACAATCAATAAAACATTGCCAAATTAGAACAGGCACCTTGATGGGTGAACAGGACATGCCATCTGCCTTTGACTCCTCGAGGTTAGAATAGTCATTAGGATCATATTCTGAACAAGAATCAACAGGTGGGGAGCGTATGAGTTTCATTGCATCCAGAATGGCACTCAATGCCTTGGTGCCAATTTTGTAAGTCATTGCAGTGTTTAGCTTCAAGAGTGGACTACTGCTAGTGCGACACAAAGCAGCTACACAGATCATAGTGTAGATATAATAGTAAAACCTTAAGCATCAGAGTAAAATCAGCAAAGTGGAACTTGCTGGAATATATGTGCTAGTATTGCCGGTACGGATAGAAAGGCTTCGGATACCAGCTCTCTTCAAGTGAAGGTGCGGTACTGTTAATATCAGTGTAACTCTCAAAGGCGACATAGCTCCCCACATTTCCTTGCTATTCTTATAGGATTCAAGTGGGCAGGCCACTACAAATCCTATTCCTATGTTTACAAGATCCTACGAATCAAAGAGGCTCAAAGTGTCCATCACAACCGACCGTATAGACCTCGACACTGCAAATGTCCCTGCTCATCTTCAGTACAAGGAACATACTGTACTACTATCATACTCCCTCCGTTCCAAAATATAAGTCTTGGTAGAGATTTCCACTATGGATCACATACAAATGTATCCAGATACATTTTAGAGTGTAGATTCACTCATTTTGCTCCATATGTAGTCCATGGTGGAATCTATACAAAGACTTGTATTTAGGAACGGAGAGAGTACATATTAAAGAACAGAAGAGGAACATGGTAAAGAAAAGAAAGCAAATTTTGGATAATAAAATGTTGGTTGCGCAGTGCCCACACATGATGAACCAGAGCGCATTAAGAATGCAACTCCTAGCTGTCTCTTGACCATTAATTTCAGGCAGTTGGATGAAGAACCTACGTCTCCTAACCCTTCTTCTTCCTCGTCTCTGATTCTTCCCATACAGAACACCGCACGGGCCACCGGTCGGACCGCCGGCCCCCACAGTCTGTGTTCCTCCACCACCCCCACCCTCGCCCCAACCCCCACCCGCATCGAGCTTTCTTCATTCGGCGAGGCCCCACAACCACCCGAGCCCCTTCGATCGCACCGGCGAACTTCGGCGAGCTCTGAAAAATCGACTAACCCAATTTTGAAATTTAGTCTACTATGATTTAACTAGTGTGGAATATAAAAGGGGAAAACCATAAGCATTGGGAGTATAGTGTTGAGCGTGCCATGGCGGATCTGAAGGTGCAAACCGGACAAAGGCAACTTTGCAACCAAGACAAGAAATCAGAGTAAAGTAGTGGCGATCTATTTTATTGCTGCGATAAATAAGTTGAGCAGATACGAAAGAGTACCGCCTCTGGTGCGGCGCCGTGTACGCATCTGCTGAGAATTTGACGGTGCTGCGGTAGCGATGGCTGTCGGCGGTGTGGAAGCAGATCTAGGAGGGTAGACGGTGGCGGCGGGGCGCGGTGGACGAGACGATCGTAGGAGCGGCGCCGGCAAGGTGGAGGACGGCGGGGATGAAGCGAGAGGACGGGATGCAAGGATCCCGGTCCGAAGCCGTGGATGAGAGAGGTCGATCTCTTATAATGGACGGCGGCCTCGGGGTATCAGCTCCTGCATGGTGGAGGAGGACGGCGGTGGATGGGGTAGCAGACGGCGGCGGACGGAGGAGGGTGGGGTGGAGAGGGTGTTTTGGCGCCCACGGAGTATGAATGGGGAAAAGAGAGGTAGAGAGGAAGGGGGGAACCATGTATTCAGGGCGCGCTTGTCTCAAATGTGAGGAAATTTACAAACTTAGCCCCCGTTTCAAATTTCTACTACATCACAGCAACATTAGTTAGTTGGGGATAGGACGGTAATCTTGCATACACCGAATATTTGCCGACGAGAGTTTGTTTTTGGCGCCCACCGTGTATGAATATGAATCGGGGAGGGAGTCGATTTTGGCCGAGGACAGACTGTGTTTTGGGGCCCACCATGTATGAATCCGGGTGAGAGGCGGTTACGTCACGTTTGGGTGAAATTACAAACCTACCCCTATCGAAACCTATAGAAATCCAGTAGATAGGCTTTGTGTGGCAGGGATAGGCAGTAGTGATTTCCATCTCGCAGATTTTGGTTTCGGGCGGTTACTGCAACTTTCCCCGCTTCGTTCAAATTTTGCGGAGTGCACGTTTACCGTGCCAACTCAATTCGAATCCCGTTTGTATTCTATTTTTTCGGGCGGGATCCATTTTCAATTGGAATTACATTATATATACATCATTTTTATATATACTTTCAAAATCACAACACCATTTATACATAAATATGGTTTACAAATGGCATGATCTCAGATTCATAAGGTTGTATCCATCAATTTGGATTTTCAAATATTTGAAACCACTTTATGTTGAAATCCAATGTATGCATTCCTCGCTAACTGTCTCCAATTAATGTGTGTTTCATGCGTTTTTTTACTTCTCAAACATGTATAATGTGTTTCACACCCGCAACATATAGTGTAATCCCGTTTAGAGATTAATTGCATATAAACCATGCATTGTTTGTAATTGAAGAATCTATGGATCACCAATATTGATAAACTATATAACATTACACGTGTGCCCAAATTCAAATGAATATGCATGTTTGATAAACCAATTTGTGTTATGATATTATCGATGTCGTGATCTCCAGTTTAAATATTTGAATCCCCTTTAATCCAGATATTCGTCTCATATAGCTATCACGCATGCTTATATAGGACTATCTCTCTGGACCTATACACGTTCATCGTCTCTCAGGTATCTCTCGTGCTACCTGTATGTCAACAATGATCTTTTATCTTCGTAACACACTAACGGTACTCTCTCCCTCGACCTTCATCACTCTATCTCTCTCTAAGTATATCTCGCTCCCTGCTATGTGTATCTAACTATGATTCTCCATGTGGAATCTCTTTCTCTCACACAAACACAAAACTTTGTCTCCCAGGGTCTCATTTCTCTCTACTATTCCCATGTGTGCCACTCGCACACCCCTCATACAGAGATGTCTTTCGCTCCTTAGATATGAGAACCTCTGACTCTTCCTCTTCAGTATCTCTTTCTCACACACAAACACAAACTCTGTCTCCCAGGGTCTCATATTTCTCCATTGTTCTCTTGTATGTCGCTCACACACACCCTCTCTCCCTAGAGATATCTTGCGTTCCCTCGTATGTCTCTCTAGCTATCACTCTCGTTGTGAAATATCTTTCTCTCTCGCAGACACAAAACTCCGTCTCTCTGGATCTCATTTCTCTTTGGTATTTGTTTGTATGTGACTCACATGCACCCTCTCTCTATCTCTCTCACACCCACACACATAACCCAGCCTTCTGATCCACTCGACTCCTATCTCCAACGCACACTACCTAGCATCTTTATCTTTCTATTTATCTGTTTCTCCATCAACCTTCTTTCTCGCCCTCACTCTTGATTCCTATCATGCACACTACATATGTTTCTCTCTACATGCAGTCAAGTGCCCTCTCACACACATATATAACTTCACCCTTTGAATCACCCGACGGTCATCTCCAACACCCAAACTAGCGGATGTCCCTCTAGCTAGCATCTCCATCTCTATATCTATCTGTAGTTTCTCCGTCAACATTTCTTTCTCGCACGGAGTCTTTCTTCCTATCACCCACACTATATATGTCTCTCCATACATATGCATTTATAGGTTGGTATCCTTTGCACAATAGTTGCGCCTCACTCCCTCTGCTCGCCATAGATGCATGCTCCAGCCCACGCCACTATCTCTTAAAGACAAAAACACATTCTCAATTGTCGGGCCTTCTTCCCTGCATTCTCACATGCATGGATATTGTCATACCGATCCGTCTCTCCCATGTTGTTGATCTTATGACTTATGTCTTCTTTCTTTTATCTCGATCATGCGCGCGCGCACACACACACATCCCACGTATACATGTATACCTCTCACACATGCACGTTCAAGGTCTCTATGTCTCCATACATAGTTAATTACCCTCAATCCTAATGCCACATCGAATCGTTCTCCTCTTTTGTGCACATAACTTCCGCCTGGATGGGTAAAACACACACTCACACTTAACAATCTCCTTCTAGCTACCCCCCGCCTCTCACTCTTCCCCTATATCCCCGAAACCAATCAGACCATCCCTTTGTTTAATTCCCGCCTACATGCACCATCAATATATATTAGTCTTCCTTGGTGTCTCTCGAACAAACACATTCTCTCGATGTCGACTCCTCTCACGCGCACACACCCTCTCTTCCCTCTCTACGGGCATTTTCTCTCTCGCAATCCATTGTTGGTGGCCTCTGCCATACACATCACCTCTCTATGATGAGGCCATGCACACTTAAATTACATCCGCCACAGAGGACCCTGCGACACACACACACACACGCACACACACACACACGCACCCCCCCACACACTAAGACTCCATCTCTCTCTCTCTCTCACACGCACACAGGCATGCATGCACCCCCCACACACACACTAAGACTCCATCTCGCTCTCTCTCTCACACACACAAACTAAGACTCCACCTCTCTCTCTCTCTCTCACACACACACACTAAGACTCCATGTCACACACACATGCTCTAGGCGGAGCATTTGTTCCTACCACCCTTCATCCAACCTTACCCGTATGATAAACAATCACCTTTATTTACTTGCATAACATGGACAAATTCTACTTTACTTTAGTAGTCAGCAAACTTGTCATCTGTACCCTTATAAAAAACGATTTGGCAGTGATGGTGTGCCTGCCATCTTGTAATACAGACCGTATGATCTATATCTGAGGATAGAAAGAAAACTATGATAATTTTACAAAATATACTCGCACCTCTCTCCACATCATTATCTCCTGTAACCTCATTGCTCAGCAATTAAAAAAGGAATAAGTCTCTGGAACAATCTAGCATGCATGGTGGCCGCTGCCGCCTACCGGCGCCGTCCATCCCCATGCCTCCGCCCATTCCGACCACCAGTCACCACCACACTCCACTCCTCCTCGCCTTATCCCTCATCTTTCTTTTTTTTGATGACATTCTCGAGATACCAGTTTTCCAATAAAATTCTCGAGATATCATTAGTTTTTACACATGGGATTACTCCTGCATGGGTCAATCACAACAGGTGTTTTGTAAACAATGCATATTGATGTCCCCTGCAATGCATGAGAATCTTGCTTGTAATTATATAACGCAAATCACGAGCAGCAAGTGACATTTTTTTGACACAACCACGTTAACATGGCCACGTAAATCACTAGCTAAAGTAAATACCATTATACTTATATCCCGATGCAAAAGGTTGAGTACATGTCCGAAGAGTAGAGTCGCACACACGCACTCTATCTCTCAGAATCTCTCTCACACACACACCAGTTACGTGACGCCCACTTAAGCAGACACATATGTTACAATTTGTGCACCCGCGGGTACACGTGATGCTGCGCATTTATTTAAGCCGGAAGGCGAACCCAAACAGTAGCTGCATTCATTCCCCTCCCGCTGCCTCTTCTCTGGTCACTGTCGCCCGGTAGCCATGTGCCGGCCGAAGGTAACAACATACGCCATACTCCCGCCGGAGCGACGCTTTAATATGGAAATTTTAGTGGTCATGCATGCATCTTTTTGTGCTAGCACTCCTATATAAGGGTTGACCGGTCGCTTCCCGCGGACGTGCGTTGTCACATCCTAGCTAGCCATGCATTAGAGTGTTGCATCATGTTTACTCTTTCATCAGAAACTTGAAATGGGGATCTGTGAAACCCTCAGAATCTTTTTGAAAATGATCCAAATAAAAATTTCTCCAAAAAGGTCCAAGAAAATGCTCATGTTGCTCTCTGAAAATATTGGACAGAGATAATAATCAAACCAATATTTTTAAGAGCTCATAGGTATTTATTTTGGGCATTTGGAATTAATGCATAAATATTTGCATTGGAAATATATTAATTATATATATTAATATATGTCCAAATATTATGCCAAATATAAAGGAGCTCTGGAATAATATATATAGCTCCTGCAAAAATTGGCATAAGTTAAATAAATGATTTAATATCTTATTTAAATCAAAACAAATGTCAGAAATTAGAAAACAGAAAAAAAATAAAAGGGAGAAGCTTACCTGGGCTCCTCCCTGTGCAGCCCAGCCAGCTGGCCGGCCCAGCCAGCAGGCGGCCCAGCCCGTCTCCCTCCTCTGTCGTCTTCGTCCCGACAGAGGGAGGGGAGTGTGGCCGGCGCGCGCGCGCGCCACCGCGCCACGCCACCTCTCTCCCTGCCTGCCTGCCCTCCCCTCCTCGCCTCGATGCCCTGGACGACGCCACGCCTCCCCCCTGCTCTCTCTCACTCTCCCCCGGCTCTTCCTTCCTCTCCCTCGCTCTCTCTCTCACACGGCCGAACACCACCGTCGCCGCCGTTCGCCATAGCAGCCATCTCCGGCCACCCCTCGCTCCCCCGACTAGCTCAGAAGCTCCGCCACGACCCCCTCTTCCTCCCCACCGCTCCACAGCTCCCCGGAAGCCCTGCATCGCCGCCACGTCGCCGTTCCCCTCTTCGGGCTCCGACCATCGTCGCCGTCGAATTCGTCGTCTCCAGCGCGTCCCCGAGCCCGCTAACCATCCCTGCAGCTCCGCGGTGAGCCCCCGGATCGTTTCCCCCTTCTCCCCTGGTCTCTCCCGACCTCTAGGCCCTAGCCCCACCTTGGCCGAGAGCTCCACGCCGCCGGCGATGTCGCCGTCGTGGCCACGGTCACCGTAGCACCCAACCGAGCACACTATCGTGCTCCACACCTCACTAGGAGTACGCAGCACGCACTAACGCCTCCCCAAACCCCCTGCAACACCGATCCCGACCGCACCCGAACTCCGGCGGCCGCAGCCGAGCTCGCCGCCGTCGACTCCGGCCACCCCAGGCCCAGCCACCACCACCGTTCGACGCGCGGGAGCAAGAGCTTTCCAACGAGCCCAAGCACGGCCTCTCCCGTGCCCTATAGCGCGATTCCGCGTCGCGCCGCCGTCTCGGGCCTCGCCGGCGTCACGTCGCCGGTGGGTTTGACCCACTTTGACCACGGCAGGACACCCCTGAGTCCCTGACAGGAGGGCCCAGCCCTGTAGCTAATTAGGATTAGTGCTAACCACTGTTAGTTAACCCCCTGACACTGACTAGTGGGCCCCAGCGCCACTAATTAGTAATTAGGATTAAATTAACCCTGTTTAACCCCCCTGTCACTGACGTGTGGGCCCCACACATCAGTTTTGACTTCAGCCAGCCGCAGTTGACCACTGACGTCACACTGACGTCAGGCTGACGCAGTAATTGATTTTCTGGATTTAAATTTAAATCAGGAAATTCCAGAATATTATTTAAATTTCAAAAATTCATAACTTTTATTCTGTAACTCCAAATTGGACAAATTATATATGAAAAATGATCAGAAAAATCCAATCTACCCATATGTACTATTTTCATGCATGATCAAACAAGTTAAATTGATGTTTAAGCAGAACAAGGAAAAGCACTTTAAAAGGCCATGTTTGAGTTTGAAATTTGAATCTATGATTCAAATTTGTTCAAACCCTTCTGGTTTTAGTTGCATTAGCCCAACACACTCATATTGCCATGTTTCATGCATGCATCATATTGTTGCACATTGTTTGGTGATGCTTGTGTATCGATGTCCTTTGCGACAGGTTCTGCCTCCGAGGAGTACCGTGATTACCCTAACGAAGAACCGTATCAGTGCATCGAACCATCAGGCAAGCAACCAACCATTTGATCATATCGATACAATCCCATGTTCTCGCTCCTGCTCTCTTTTACTGCATTAAGACAACGCGATTCAAACTGCTGTGTGCTACGGTAGTTGAACCCATTTCCTCTGCATGACCTGTCATTGCCACAATAACTAGATGAAACCCACTAGCATGTGTAGGAGTTGATTGAGCCATATGTATGTGTTGTTCCTACCTTGCTATGCCTGCTATGCTTAGAGTTGTGTCAGGTCTGGTTCATCTGGGTGATGGGCTAGAGTGAAATGATTATGTCGGTAATAAGAGTGGTGTGGTGAACACGATTTGGTAAAGGTATCGATGAGAGGCCATGTAGGAGTACATGGTGGGTTGTTTCATTGAAGCCGACCTTAAGCACTGAGATCTGTATGTGTGATTTAAGATACAGCTACTACCATGCATTGGGCCCTGAAATATGACCCCGCTCGACTTCTTATTCACCCTAGCTCTCTGTCCAGGAGTTGCAAGTAGTTTCTGGTGTTTGTAGCCTACTGGAGGCCGTGGACAGCGCTGACCGTAGGGGTGGGCTGTGATGCGGTAGGTACGTGGCCGGGTGTACCGAATACCCGTTAGGTATCTCGGGAACCCTGTTAACATCGTTCGGGGCCGTATGGGAAACCTCGGCCGGACTCCCTGCGGATGGAACCTGAATAGGCGATAAACCTGGACTAGAGGCTTAAGTGTTTAGGTAGGTCGTGGTCTACACCCACGTCGGCTTTCGCTTGAAGTCTGCCGAGCACATGTCGTGTGCAGACGCTAAGTGGTGGAAACATGTATGAAGAAGTACACCCCTGCAGGGTTATCATGATCTATTCGAATAGCCGCGTCCGCGGTAAAGGACTACTTGGTTGCCTATACAGTTCATAGACAAGTAAATGGAAACTACTAAAAGCCTCAAGATAAGTGTGAGTGCCGAGGATGGCTCTTCCGTAGGAAGACGGAGGTGGATCCTCGGTAGTGTATTGAAGTGGTGAGTAGTGGACTCGTGTGCGCAAAACATTTCAAGTTGGAGTATCGTAGGATAGTCTAGCCAAGAGTCAAAGCTGGCTTGCTGCAATAACTCCTCCAACCATTCTTGATACTATGCATGTATGTAGGATCTGATGTAAGTCTTGCTGAGTACCTTTGTACTCATGTTGCTATAATTTACATTTCTTTACAGAAGACGCTGCAACCCCTTCTGATGGGTTCTATGTAGACGTTGACATCAACGAGTAGGCTAAAGACCCAGGTGGTGACCCTGAGCTTGTGATGGACCACGTAGTATAGTTAGGCTTCCAAGCCTCTTTTATTTTACTAGTTGTCTGTACCCAGACAATGTACTTCCGCTGCTGGCTTGTATGACTGTATGACTTGTATGTTGGGTCGTGAGACCCGTACCTTTGTGAATGTTATGTATGGCTCCCTGAGCCTTAAATAAAGTACTTGTGTCATAGAGTCATGTTGTGATGCTTCGTTGTATTTGCACATATCGAGCATATTGTGTGTATGATTGAAATGCTTGGTATGTGTGGGATCTGACTATCTAGTTGTTTATCTTTAGTAGCCTCTCTTACCAGGAAATGTCTCCTAGTGTTACCGCTGAGCCATGGTAGCTTGCTACTGCTCTGGAACACTTAGGCTGGCCGGCATGTGTCCTTCTTCGTTCCTGTGTCTGTCCCTTCGGGGAAATGTCACGCATTGAGTACCGGAGTCCTGTTAGCCCGCTACAGCCCGGTTTACCGGAGTCCTGCTAGCCCAGTGCTACAGCCCGGACCCACTTGCTGATGACCGACACGTTCGAAGCTGGGTCATGGATGCATGTCCCTGTAAGTCTGTGCCGCTTTGGGTTTACGACTAGTCATGTCAGCCCGGGCTCTTTATCATATGGATGCTAGCGACACTATCATATACGTGAGCCAAAAGGCGCAAACGGTCCCGGGAAAAGGTAAGACGACACCCGTGGGGATACCGTGCGTGAGGCCGCAAAGTGATATGAGGTGTTACCAGCTAGATCGATGTGACATCGAGTCGGGGTCCTGACAGCGTTGGCATCAGAGCCGGACTGCCTGTAGGTTCTCCAAGCCAAACTGGTCGATGTTGAGTCTAGAAATTCTTTAGTTATATGTAGGGGAATTGTTTGTGGGTTGGAACGTAAGGCTCTTTTTACTCCTTATACCTTATGACTTTCTGATCTGAGTCAGTCCATTCTTCCACCGGGGGTTAAGGAATTAGGATCTGTTCTCTCTATCAGGATCACGTGTTACTAATCAGTAGTACCTTATAAGTTTGATGGTTACAAGCCTAGTTCAGTTCTACTACCACATTGTGTTGCCAACATGGTTTCAGAACTTTGATATGATGATGTTGAGTGTGTACGAAATCCTTTGTCAAATGTCTCAAAATCCTTTTTGAGCATTTACAGCTGTTATGCTGTCGAAATTTTGCTAGAAATTCTAATGCCTTTGCATTATGATTATGCTTTCAGATGGCCACTCGCGACCTCAATCAAGTGGTTCGCCTGACTCGATGCCTAGATGTACCCGGCCATACTGCTAAGTTGGTCAGGGTAATGACTGAGGCTGGATACCGCTGGTATCCTGAGTACACGGTCGAAGAGCAATTCCGGGACTTCAATCAAAGCCAGTATCTCTGCACTGTCAGGATATTTCCATCTTATCCTGGATCCACTGAGCCTCTTCACTGCTCCTATGGACTCGGGGTTACTATTGAGATGGCTGTGCAGGATGCCGCCTACTCCATGATGACCATTATGCGAGTCAGATCTGGTTTATTTCGGGACTCTGATTTCCGGTATATGCCAGGATCACTTCCGGGAGCACAAGGATATCTCCAAGCTATTTATGCTGATTCCACTCAGGAGGATTCACGAACTCGCACCACTGCTGAGATGCTCGAGGTTAAGGATCGTGAAAATCGGGCCTTAAGGTTAGAGCTCTTCAATACCCGTGCTGACCACTGGGCCACTTTGACTCGGTTCGCACCGGCGGTGCAAGCTGGATTCTCAGATATGCGCGATCTCTATCCTGTGAGATCTGCTCTGCCTGACGTGATGGTTTGGCGTGATGTAGGAGGCATCACCCCACCTCGCGGTCCCCGCAGGCCACCGTTTGTTGGTCCAAGGCCTCATCCTAGCCCCTATGGTCCACAAGCTCCGCGAGATCATCTGTTTCCGGATGAACATGTTGAGCTTCCAGGCTATGGAGGTGACTTTTATGAGGACTACTACGGATCGGTCTGAGTTAGGGGTAGTATCCCTAGTTTGCACTAGCTGTGTCATCTATCGTTCCGCGTGACTCGTGGGATATGACCTAGTTTGTACTCTTTCCGGAGTTGTAGAAAAATAATGTATAGGAGTTTGGAATGCCTCCGATGAGATGTAATCCCTTTTCACCGTAATAGTACTTCGTTTGGTCTTGTACTAAACCTTGTATGGTGTGTATGACGATGGAATAAAAGAAGCAGTTTCTGTATCTACCATGTCATACGGATGATCATCTTGCATTCCGAGTTATTCCTCACATTATGTATTCCTATGTCGGAATTTTATCATTCTGACTAAATCTTTGTCTTGTTTACCTAGGATGGTCAACACGCGCGCCAACCCTGCTTCTCAAGAGCAGGCCGAAGGCAGTGAAGCCAGGAATGAAAATCTGCCTCATCCTCCTTCACTAGCCGAGGTGATGATGGAAGCTGAGAGAAACAAGCGGGAGACAAACCGTTTGTTGGAGCGTATTGAACAGAATACAGCACACCATCAGAGGGCTAACGTGGTGTCACTTAGTGATTTTATCAAATTGCATCCACCCACGTTCCACCACTCCGTCGAGCCTCTCGACGCTGATGACTGGCTTCGCAGTATTTCTCACAAGCTGCGTTCCGCGCTGGTAGCGGAGGCTGACAAGGTCACCTTTGCCGCATATCATCTTGAAGGCCCCGCCAGTCTATGGTGGGAGAATTATGGAGCTATGCGCCCAGCG